>NC_080174.1:62209499-62490360 GCF_950295315.1 Erinaceus europaeus
TATTAAGGATAATTTGAAATGAATCTGACTTTATTGTTGTTGTTGTTTGTTCATTTTTGTGTATGCATGGCAGTGGTGAAAAATACAAAGATTGCTACAGTTAGAAGAGACCCTTGATTTTGGAATTTACCCACTGCTCCTCACAAGTACCAATTATTGATGCAATGAAGATGGAAAATTAAAAAATTGGTATTACTAAGGAAATTATTTTTACCTTGTGGATCCACTGTGAACCTGTGAATACTGCTCTGAGAATGGATGAGAACCAGTATTCAAATTAAAGGATTTGAATAGCCACAGTTTTTTTAATGAAAATAAAATTTTTTTGGATCTATCACTAAGATTTGTAAAAGGCTCTCACAAATACCCCATGGAAAAATGAAAACAACTCCATTTGTGGTACTATTTGCTTTACTTCCTCAAATAACAGGAGGGGGGACAAAACCCCACACCCATGGGAGTATATCAGGCATGTGAAATCATCCATCACATATGTCATGGTGAGCAGACACAGTCTTGGGACAACAAAGGCAAATATACTGGGAACCCGGGGCCCTCAGTCACCCTCCCCCCACATACACACAGTTTCCCTGAACACTCACCTCCCCCCACCCCAGTCCCTCCATAACACACAGTTGAGCCAGCCATACACATGGCCATGCCTTAATTCACACAGCCTGAGTGACAATGCCAACCATGGTCACACTTACACAGTCACAGTCACACAGAAAGTCCTAACAACTAAACTCCAATCTGATTGTGCTTAAAACCAATTCATACTGGGGGCTGGGAAGTAGCCCAGCTGGTTAAGCGTACCGGACTGGCTAATAATGATCCTGGTTAGGGCACCCGGCACCCAATTTGCAGGGGAGTCGCTTCACAGGCGGTGAAGCAGGTCTTCAGGTGTCTATCTTTCCTCCCTCTCTGTCTTTTCCTCCTCTCTCAATTTTTCTCTGTCCTATCCAACAACAACGACAATAATCATAGTAACTACAACACCAATAAACAACAAAAGGGAAAAAATGGCCTCCAGGAGCAGTGGATTCGTAGTGCAAGCACTGAGCTCCAGCAATAACCCTGGGGGGGGGGGGGATTCATACAACTGGGGAATTGGTTCAGCAGACAGAGTGCAGGACTTGCAACCATGAGGTTCAATTTCTATCCCTAGCATGGAATATGCTGAAGTAAGTGGTGCTCTGGTTCTCTTTCTCATTAAATAAATAAACCTTGCAATCTGGGAGCTGTCACTGTGGATGAAGCATTAGATTCTCAAGCTGAGGTCTCAAGTTCAATCTCCAGCAGCGCATGTACCAGAGTGAGTCTCTCTTCACAAATTTCACTCATTAAACAAATAAATAAATATTTTTTAAAAGTATTTTGAATTACTTCTTTTTAACCAAGACTCTACCACTTCAGGACAACTTTTTCAGAGAAAGAGAAAGAAAGAAAAAAGACACCATAGCACTATAGTTTTCTCCAATGTAGTAGAAACCAGATGTGAACCTGGGTTACACACATAGCAAAGCAAACATACTGTTCAGGTTATTTTACAGACTTTTATAGAGGCAGAGATAGTGAAAGAGACCACAGCTTCCCTCAGTGAAGTAGGGTCTAGACTCAAACTTGGATCATGCACATGGCTAAGCAGCACACCATTCAAGTGAGCCATTTTGTCAGCCTTAGGTTTAATTTAAAAATAAAAAGGAGAAAAATAAAGAGGAGGAGAAGTTTAAAAACAAAGCTGAGGAGATAGCATAATGTTATGCAAAAGACTTCTTTGCCTGAGGCCCAGGTCCAAGCTCCAATACCATATTAAACCAGAGCTGAACAGTACTCAGATTAATAAAAATCATCATCCATAGCAGGGTGGCGGGGTTATGCAGGTGTAAAACCCCAGAAAAAGCTCTGGCAGAAAAAATAAATTATTGATCCAGGTGGTGATGTACCTAGTTGAGCACACATATCATTATGCACAAGGACCAGGGTTCAAGCCCCTGCTCCCCACCTGCAGGGGGAAAGCTTCATGAGTGGTGAAGCAGGTCAGTTAGGTGTCTTTCTCCCTCTCTATCTCTCCTCCACTCTTAATTTCTCTCTGTCCTATCAAATAAAAATAGAAAGAGAAGAAGAAAGGAAGGAAGGAAGAAAGAAAGTAAGGTGGGGGGGATGCCCACCAGGAGTGATGGATTTGTAGTACAGGCATTGAGCCCCAACAATAATCCTGGTGGCAAAAAAAAAAAAAACATTAAAAAGAAAGATAAAACACTCCATACCATTCTATATTCACAGTTGGATGATATCTTTCTTTTCCAACTTCCAGTTGGATTTCTTTTTTTTTTCCATTTATTAATTGGATAGAGACAGCCAGAAATAGAGAGGGAAGGGTGTGATACAGGGGGAGAGAGAGGGTGGAGGTAGATAGCATAATGGTTATGCAAGGAGACTCATGTCTGAGGATCAAAAGGCCCAGGTTCAAGTTCAATCCCCCATACCAGAGCTGAGTAGTGCTCTGGTGAAAAAAAAAAAAAAAAAGGATATAGAGAGGCAGGAGACACCTGCAACAATGCTTCACCATTCACAAAGCTTTTCCCCCTGAAGGTAGGGACCAGAGGCCAGAACCTGTGTCCTTGTACACTGTAGTATGTGCACTCAATCAGATGAGCCACCACCTGGCCCCAACAACCATTTTAAATGATCAGATTAAAAAGTTGAAGTTTCCATTAGGAAAATGAAAAATGAAATACAGACTAGATAAAACCATTTTTTAGTACAGTCTAAAAAATGACTTCCATTCAAAATATACAAAGGATAATGGAATCCATAAAAGGGCAACCCAATAAAAAGATAAGTAAGAGATTTAAACAGACACTTCACAAGAGGAGATCTAAGAATGGGACAATAAGCATAGGAAATTATTCTAAAAACCATGAGTCATCTGAGTAACACACATTAAACTACAATGAGGTAATAGCACACAGTTTCTGAGTGACTAAAATTCAAAGTTTTGACGACAGTGTAGAAATCTAGAGCTCTCCCATCCCATCCATGAGAATATCAAAGGGAAGGGACCCAATGGTGATGCACCTGGTTGAGCACACATGTTAAAAGAACCCAGGTTTGAGCCCCCAGTCCCCACCTACAGGGAGAAAGCTTTACAAGTGGTGAAGCAATGCTACAGGTGTTTCTCTGTCTCTCTCTCTCTCGCTCTCGCTCTACCTCTCTATCTCCCCTCTATTTCAATTTCTGTCTGTCTCTATCAAATAAATAAATAAATATAATTTTTTTAAAAAGAATATCAAAGGGAAAGAGCCCTTTGAAGAAGAAACTATTAAACTTTTACCTTTTACTCCAGGTGTTTACCCAAGAGAAATGATGACATGCGTCCACAAAATTACTACGCAACAAAGTCAGAGCAACATGATATATAATAACCAGCAGAAACAACCCAAACATCCACTAGCAGGAAATGCATAAGCATAGCCTAGAACAGTCATGCAATTAGATGCACTCAGCAATGTAAAAAAAAAAAAAAATCAAACATTACAGACCCTAGATACAGGCTGAGGCCTAGGGTCTGAGTACAGGTATATATGTGTCCGTAAGCAAGGGGAAATAATATACCTCCAAGTAAAAGTGCTTTCAAAACCTTGTGCACAAATGGACAGGCTACTGTGGGTATATTATTTTTGCATGATTTTTTTCCTTTATTGGGGGATTAATGTTTTACACTTAACGGTGAATACAATACTTTGTACATGCATAACATTTCTCAGTTTTCCACATAACAATACAATCCCCACTAGGTCCTCTGTCATCCTTTTCCAGAACCTGTACTCTCCCTGTCACCCACCCCAGAATCTTTTACTTTGGTGCAATACACCAACTCCATTTCAAGTTCCACTTGTGTTTTCTCTTTTGATCTTGTTTTTCAGCTCCTGCCTGTGAGTGAGATCATCCCATATTCATCCTTCTGTTTCTGACTTGTTTCACTTAACATGATTTCTTCAAGCTCCATCCAAGATGGTCTTCTCCTTCTTCTAGCGTTTGCCCTTCTTCCGTAGCCAGTCAACAGCATCAGGTTGAGCCTGATGTAAAGTTTCGAGACCTCCTTTGAATCTGGAGAGGTGGCAGTCGTTGACTATGTGGGTCATAGTCTGTCTGTAGCCGCAGGGGCAGTTCGGGTCGTCTCTGGCTCCCCAGCGATGGAACATAGCGGCGCACCAGCCATGGCCTGTTCGATAGCGATTGAGGAGGGTCCAATCATAATGTGCTAGGTCAAAACCGGGTTGACGCTTGCAGGGGTCTGTGATGAGGTGTTTGTTCTTTACCTCAGCTGACTGCCAACTCTGTTTCCAAGAGTCTGGAACAGAGAAGTTCAGTGTAGGCATAGGGGACCAGATTAGATGACGAGACGTCAAGTGTTGGACAGGGTGGGCGAAGATATCCACGTATATTGGCAGGTCTGGTAGAGCGTAGACGTGGGAAATGAACTTAGATGATGCCGCATCCCGACAAATATCTGGCGGGGCGATGTTGCTAAGAACTGGCAGCCATGGAACCGGGGTGGAACGGATGGTTCCAGAAATGATCCTCATGGAGGAATATAATTTGGAATCGACCAAATGGACATGGGGCTACGGAACCATACTGGGGCACAGTATTCTGCAGTGGAATAGCATAATGCCAGAGATGATGATCATACTGTGGAAGCGCTCGAGCCCCATGAGGAGCTGGCCAGTCTTGCAATGATGTTATTCCTCGCTCCCACCTTTGCTGCAGTTTTTATGAGATGTTTGTGAAATGACAGAGTGCGATCAAGAGTAATGCCAAGATAGACTGGCTGGGCTTCATGCCGGATTCTCGTTCGCCAAGCTGCACATTAAGCTCACGCGAGGCCGAGGCATGGTGTAGATGGAAAACAGATGATACCGTTTTTGCAGTGCTAGGTATTAGTCACCATTTTTTACAGTAATCAGATATCAGAGACATGTCTATTCTCAATGTTATTTATTTCTATTTAACAACACAACCCCCACTATGTCATTCATCATCTTTCATTTTTAAATGGGAATCTGGGGAATGTTATGCATGTACAAACTATTGTATTTACTGTTGAATGTAGAACATTAATTCCCCAATAAAAAAATTTAAAAAAAAAAAGAGAACAAGCTCAAAAAAAAAAAAAGAAACAGAAACTCCCTGAGCAACTGTTGCAAAGGTTTTAACCAGTGGGATTAATCAATACCCTGAAGGCAGGGTGGGTCTTGAGGTAGAAAGAAGATAGAGCAGACAAGACAATGATTATGTAAATAGGCCATACTATCAGCAATGCTGCATGGAGCAGGGAGAGCTGGTTTAATGCCTAATAATAATGCAGTTGATTCAATAGAAATGCTTAATAATGCATTTTTATTGTTTTATTTATTTATTGGATAGAGACAGACAGAAATTGAAAGGTAAGGAAGAGATAAAGGGAGACCTTGCAGCACTGCTTCGCCACTTTCAAAGCTATTCCCCTACAGGTAGGGACCAGCTCAAATCTGGGTCCCTGTGCATTGTAACATGTGCACTCAACCAGGTGCACTACCACCCAGCCCCTTAAAAATGCAATTTGGAATAAAATGTCACACACACACACAAAAAAAAAATGTTATTTATTTCTGCCCTAACTTTAATGATTTCTGACCTTCTCATTGCTTTAGGGTTCCTTTGTTGTTCTCCTTCTAGGTCTTTAAGATGTGCAATCAGGATGTTTATTTGTGCTTTTTCTTGTTTCCTAATGTGTGCTTGTATAGCTATGAACTTCCCTCTTAGGACTGCTTTAGCTGTGTCCCAAATATTTTGATAGCTTGTGTCTTCATTTTCGTTGAACTCTCGAAACATTTGGATTTCTTCCTTGATTTCCTCTTTGACCCAGAAGTTGTTAAGAAGTGTACTGTTGAGCTTCCACATTTTGGGACTGTTACTAATCTTTTGTTGATTGTTAAGTGTTAGTTTAATTCCACTGTGGTCTGAGAAGATGCTTGGGATGATTTCAATGCTCTTGAATCGGTTGATGCTGTCTTTGTGGCCTAACATATGGTCTATCCTTGAGAATGACCCATGTGGATTTGAGTAAAATGTGTATTCCAGTTTCTTGGGCTGAATGACTCTGAAAGTGTCCAATAGTTCTTGTTTATCTATCTCTTCATTTAGCTCCCTTATGTCTTTATTGATTTTCTGCCTGGATGATCTGTCAAGTTGGGAGAGTGGGGTGTTGAAGTCCCCTACTATGATTGTGTTACTGTTAATATATTGCTGTAGCTCTTTCAGTAGAAGTTTGATGTATTTAGATGGCTTCTCATTGGGTACATAGATGTTAATAATAGTTAAGGTCTCTTGATTGACTGATCCTCTGAGCATTAAGTATGTCCATTCCTATCTTTTTTAATCTTATCTATTTTAAAGTCTATTGTGTCAGATATGAGAATAGCTGTTCCTGCCCTTTTTTGTGGGCCATTGGCTTGTATGATAGTTTTCCATTCTTTCACTTTAAGTCTGTGTTTGTCTTATTGAGTGAGGTGGGTTTCCTGTAGACAGCATATTGTTGGGTTGTGTTTTCTGATCCATCTTCCTACTCTGTGTCTTTTAATAGGTGAATTCAGGCCATTGACATTTATTGATATCAAAGATTGAAGATATTTTAACGCCTTTCTTATAGAGTTTTAGAGTGTTTTGATATATGTGGTGGTCTGATTGTTTATAGGAGACCTTTCAGAACTTCTTTCAGGGCAGGCTTGGTGATAGTTGATTCCTTCAACTGTTGCTTGTCTGAGAAGGTTTTGATGCCTCCATCTAGTCTGAATGACAGTCTAGCAGGATATAGTATTCTTGGCTGAAAGCCTTTCTCATTGAGCACTCGATAGATATCTTGCCATTCTCTTCTGGACTGTAGTGTTTGTATGGAGAAGTCTGCTACTAATCTAATGGGTTTTCCTTTGTAGGTGACTCTTTGTTTTTCTCTTGCAGCCTTCAGGATCCTTTCTTTATCCTTATTCCTTTCCATTCTAAGTATGATATGTCTTGGTGTCTTTAGGTATGGGTTAATTCTGTTTGGGACCCTCTGGGATTCTTGAATCTTTATGTCTTTGATGTTGTCTAGACTAGAGAAATTTTCTGCTATTATGGCCTGGAAAATGCTTTCTTCCTCTCCTTCTCTTTCTTCCTCTGGTAAGCCAATAATGCGTATATTGTTTCTTTTGAAGTCATCCCATAGGACTCTGTTGTTGTTTTCAGCATCTCTTAATCTCTTTTTGAGATCTCTTACTTCTTTTTTAGTTGTCTCTAATTCATCCTCAATCTTGCTAATTCTGTCTTCAGCTTCATAGATTCTATTCTCTCTGCCCTCTACTGCTTTCTGGAATTCATCTATTTTGTTGCCCTGCTCTGATACTGTTTTAGCTTGTTCAGCTAGTTGCGTTCTTAGCTCAGCAATTTCAGCTTTCAGCTCTCTAATAACCATGAGATAATTAGTATTTTCTTCCATATTCTCATTTGTTGTTCCTGTATTTCTGGTTACAATTTTTTCAAATTCTTTACTCACTCCTGTTATTATTTCCTTAGCTAATGTTTGGATGTTGAACTCGTTTTGTGCTTCACCCTATGGAGGACTTTTAGCTGGACTCTTGTCCTGTTTCGATTCTGCAATATTTTTTCTTGTTGTTTTAACCATTTTATATATTCTGTTATGAGTTCCCTTTATCAGTACTTTTCAAATTATTGATCACTATTGCCTGGATTGACTTGTGTCTAAGTAAGTTAATTAAAGGGTTCACAGTGGTGGAAGTTAACAATTGTTTCAATAGTATTTAAATCTCTGAGTTGGAGCTCAGTGGTTTAAAGGCCTCTTTTTTTTTTCTTCCCTGTAGGCTATGGGAGCCTGAGGGCTTTTAAACTATCAATAGGCTTCTTAGCTTAATCACTGACTCCTGACCAAGAGATAAAGCAGGGTGTGGCTGAGATAATTCAGTGGTTATGCAGAGACTTTCATAGCCCCTCAGCTATGCCACCAAGGTATAGGTCTTCTCCTGAGTTTCCTGGTTAGATCTCTGTCCCCTGGTGTCCCTCCCTGCCGCTGCTCCAGATTCTGAGGGCAGTAGCAATGGAGACTCAGAGTTGCACTTGGTGAGTCTCTGGGGAGTCCTCTCCTCCCTTAAGCTGTCCCCTTGTTAGTGGAGCAGACTGGAGGTGGTGTCTCAACTGATAAACTGCTGAACTGTTAGCAGTCACTTAATCTCTCCTTAGGCTCCTCTCTCCTCTCTGTCACCAGCCACACGTGTTTGTACTCACCAGTGATTTACTGGGTTCCTGTTGTCATTCTAGTCCTCTCTTGTTTTGGTCCCGGGTGGTCTCCTTTGGTATTCCTAGTTGATCCGGGAGAGGAGACGCTGCTACCTTTTCTGATGTATGACATTCTCACAGGAGTGAAGTAGTATCTCAGTGTTGTCTTTATTTGTATTTCTCTGACTCCAGTTGGATTTTTTTTAATATTTACTTATTCCCTTTTGTTGTCCTTGTTTTTTATTGTTATAGTTATTATTGTTGTTGTTGTTGTTATTGGTGTCATTGTTGTTGGCTAGGACAGAGAAAAATGGAGAGAGGAGGGGAAGACAGAGAGGGGGAGAGAAAGATAGATACCTTCAGACCTGCTTAACCGCCTGTGAAGTGACTTCCCTGCAGGTGGGGAGCCAGGGGCTTGAACTGGGATCCTTATGCCTGTCCTTGCACTTTGTGCCACCTGCACCTGGATTTCTATGTACATGTTGTACTCAGTTGTAGCTACACTGAACCTATCAGTATGACACACCCATGAGGTCACATGGCCATCTGCATACATCCACAGTAGCCTGTCCATTTGTACACAAGGTTTTGAACACATGGATTTTGGAGACAGGTCAACCTAGGTTCAAGTTTAAGTTTTACCACTTTCTAGCTCCTTAATCTTGGCCAAATGGTTTACTCTTCCTGATCCTCAGTTTGAGAAAATGAAGATAATTACTCCTTTGTAAACTTGATAGCAGGCTGACAGGAAATCTCCAGACAATTGACAACATCTTGTCAGGCCAGATGTGCTCTGGGAATCCAGCTGTAACTGCCATATGAGACTTTTGTCAGAAGAGGGCACTGAGCTCCAAAGTGCTTGTGGGAGCCAGGCTTCCTGGTATGTCCGGAGGTTAGTATAGACTGGAAAGTTGTGTGATTGTGTCTGGGCCTACATAAACAAGCCCAGTCACTCAAGGGTGCCACTGGGGAAGATAGGCGCCTCCCAGGAAGGAGCCTAATCTCACCGAGGAAGGAAGGTTAGTACTTCCATGATGGTTCCACACATTTAACCATTCTGGCCTCACAGTCATCTTTTGGTCAAAGCAGCATTCCAGTTGAGTGGTGGTAGGGAAGCAGCAGTCACCATCTACCCAGCTACTAAGTGGAAATCCTGGGATACAACTAGGCTTCAAAAACCATGCTCCTAACCACTAGTCCACACTGCTTTCCTAGAGGGCCTCAACCCTGTATCCCCTTTCCACCCCACCTCACCCCATATACATACACCCCTGCTGGGGCTCTGCCAGGACTCTGACTCCAGCTGTCTACCCTGGATCTCAGCCAGCCCCAGCCAACCCTTTCTTCTCAGTCAGTTCCCTGGGCCAGCCCATGTTAAAGGAGCTAATCAGGCATGTGGAGGTAACAGATAAGACAGGGCCCCCAAACAAGGCCTTATCCTGCCCTGCCTTCTGCAGCTGCTGTAAGCTGCCAGCAGATGGAGCCCCACCCACCCAGGCCGCTGCATACCACCCATACTCACATACTGCCTGTGATGTCACAGCTCCCCGAGATGTCATCATTTGTGGTGGCATCTTTGCTCTGACCCTCCTTCATGTCTAAAGGGGTTATTCAGCTAGACATTGGGAAAGTAGAGTCAGATAGGAGCCCTACCCAGAGGCCTCAGGTCAGCAAGCCAGCTGAGACTGACCTGAGAAGAGGGTCTGGTGTCACAAAATCATCCCCAGGGTAATGGCTATTTTTGGTGTCTGCTTATAGCTACCCCTCTTCCTGTCTTCCCAACCCAAAGAGGCTTTGGATTCATTGAGTCCAGCCAACAGTTGGAGGTGGGGGTGGGAAGGGCTCTGGGTGTCAGCTCCTGGCTTGGAATCAGCCTCAGCTCCCCATGAGGAGGCCTACTCCTTAGTCACTAGGGGTATGAAGGAAGAGGAGCTTGGAAACACAGCAAGGCATGGAGGAGTGGCCAGACAAATGGACACAAGCAGATCCACTCTCACAGTCACACATCAACCTGTTGATCACACCAACACCATCACACATGACCAGACATTCATTCTCACAGCCTTGCCGTTGGCCACACATGGCCCACAGATGGCAGCATATTGGCCAGCACTGATGCCTAGACAGGTATATGACTGCACAGCCCTGGAGAGCAGAAACTGCTTTCTGTCTAGACTGTTCTACTAGAGATTAGCTCAAGTTCCAGTACACAGTGGGTATACATGTGGCAATGGTCATTCAATTACAGATGTCCTGTGAGCGGGGTGAGGGTGAGGCTAGAGGAAAAGCCATCTCTTCTACAGCCCCTCTTGACCTTCAGACCCAGGACGGCAGCATCAGGGAAGTCTTGTTGCTTCTTCCAGCAGCACCCTCAGTCCCAATTTTCAGTCACAGCCACTCCCTAAATGATACTGTTGGCTGAAGGGACACTAGTCATAGAGGGGCACTGCTCTCCCTCTCCATCCATTTTTTAAAACTTTTTTTAGAATTTATTTATTCATGAGAAAGATAGGAGAAGAGAAAGAACCAGATATCACTCTGGTATATGTGCTGCCGGGGATTGAACTCGGAACCTCATAGTTGATAATCCAATGCTTTATCCACTGCACCATCTCCAGGACCACTCCTTTTTTTTCCAGAGAAGCAGACACCAGTAACCCACAAAAAGGATGTTGGGGCCATTGGGTGGTCTAGATGTTGGGCACTGTGGGCATTAGGCTCTCTGGATGGAGGTACTGGGGTCTATGGGTATATGGAACTCTGAGTTTTTTGGGTTTTTTTTTTTTTTTTTAATCTGGGAACTCTGAAAAACCTTGGCATTGGGAATGCTGGACTTTGGAAGCTCTAAGTTATTTAGAAGTCTAGCCATTGAGTATTCTGGCTATTGAGGCTACCCTGCAGACATAGCCAAAGTCAATGTACCCAATCTGTAGGCCTAATTTTACCTGGGGTCACTGAGGTCCAGCCTGGAACCCTACTCTGAGCCCCATGATTGGCTCCTGCTGCCTCCTGGACTGGGGCCAGACACACTGCAATGGGAAGACCTGAGAGGCACATGGAGCCCCAGAGACAGCTCCTGGATCAGGAACCAATCTAACTTGTTCTCTTGCATTAGGACAGGGCAGGGAAGGTTCCAGGCACTAAACACAGAGCTCCTGGTTCAAGGAAGGTGGCAACTGAGAGCAGAGCTCAGGTGCACAACTCCCAGTAATGTTTCCCAGCTCCTGAGGTTGGAGTTTTAAGGAAGTGAGACCACAGGTCAAGCCAGACTTGCAACTCAAAGCAATTTCCACCCCCACCCGACTTCTCAGCAGTGCCCTTCAGCACCTCACTACCTAGGTGCCCAGTAATGCCAGCTCCTATAGTATGCTTCAGAAGTCACTGGAGTCTGGTCATATCCTTTTACCATCAGACTCACACCTAAGCAGACATTGTGTCCCAGCCTGCACCCTGCAGGCTACTACCCACAAATGAGGAAGCCATTTAGCAGAAGGGTTGTGAGCTGGATGCAGCTCTCCCAGGAAATAGCATTTTAACTGGAGGCTCTTGAGACACGCCTTTGCCCACAGTGGGTGGGGCCCGCCTGGCTGCCTGCCCTCTGGACGCCCTGCCCCAAGAAAGGACCTGCAGGGATATATGTATGATCTCATCAGTCCCCCTTCTGTCCACTGGCCTGATCCTCCTAACCATCCTCACAGTGGCTCAGTCTGGCTATGCCCTTCCCATCCTGTGGGGCTCCTGCCTAGGACCAGAGACACAGAGCCACAACAGAGACCATCCTCGATCTGACCTGGACTAGGCCCAAACCTGTCTCACTTGGGGCCTTATTCTGATTGGGAAAAAATAGCTGCTGTCATCCAGAATCTTTCTCACAAGCTTCTCCTCAGGATTCAACTCACTGTGAAGCCACCTGAAGCCCTTTCTGGACGAAGGTGGGTAAAATACACACATCCATAAAGCTATATGTATTGAAATGTGTTTTTTGTTATGTCGTTTGTCTGACAGACCTTCCCAGGCAACATCTCCAACTTTCCCAAACACTTCCAGGGACATTTTCTTTTTCTGTGGGATGAGCTGTCTCCAGCCCCCAGATTAATTCCAAACTCTCATTTCCTGTAGAGCACCAGAAAGATAAACCCTGAGGACCCCTCCTCACTTCTTCTTCCAAGCCCACCCCCAGGGCTAGACCTGAAGGTCTTCTAGGGGACTGGCTCTGAGCGTCCTGAACATGCTTCCTTCCATATGAGTTGACTCCATGTGGATGTGGGAAATCCAACTTTCTCCAGGTGGTGCCATCTCTCAGTGCCCTCTTTTCAACCTATTCCTGACCCGTGCTCTACAGTTACAAGGGGAAGGGGGGCATTGTCCCACACTCTTCCTTGTCTCCATCCCACCATGTAGAGAGTCTCTTCCAATAGCCTCCATCCTTTTTGACAACTTCCAGAGAGAATAAAGAGAGGGTCCAGAGACAACATGTATGGGGAAAAGGGCTTTTGTCAATCCTGCTTGATCCCCAGAGTGTGGCACATTCACCCCACTACATGCTGGACATAGAGAGAGAGAGAGAGAGAGAGAGAGAGAGAGAGAGCTGTAATTTGTTCACAGGAAAGTATAAATCGCAAACATGCTATGTATGTTAGGTTAGGGCATAAAGTGAAAACACAAATAATCTTGATGATGAGACAAAGGTATCTTTGTAGATCGAATCAAGTCTTTATTAAAATAGAGTGTGGGTGGGCTTCAAGACAACAACCCTGGGTAAGGTTTGTGACAAGGGACTGTGTGTGGCCTGAGCATGCTTCCATCTGTGGGCACGAAGCATCTGGGCTTCATATCTACTATCTTGCTCAATGCCCAGTGGCATTGTACATTAATAAAGTGGAATCTCACTCATCAGTTGATCTTGTGTGTTTGGCATGTGTGCATCAGTTTTTTTGGAGGCTGATTATCCCAAAGAACAAATAAAACCAGTTTCCTGACCAGACAACTGTGAGGAAGGGACTCAAGGTACAGAGATAAGACCATCTCCCCAGGCAGAGCCCCTTTCCCAGCAGATGTTTTGCTCAGGCTGGGGTGACATCCTTTTTCTCCAACTGGTCTTTCTCCCTGTAGACTGGTGTCGGCTCACAAGGTAGGCAAATGTGGGTGCCCCATTCCACCAAGTGTCAGGTACTGTTTCCTAAAAGTAGCTTGGAGCAATATGTTTTAGGGTCAGTAAGTGTGCCACCCTAGTTCATCTTCATTTTGCATGTTGAGGAAACAAAATAGACAAAGTTCCTTCCTTTTGGCAAAATCTCCTCTAGCTAGGATTAGAATTCAAGTCTATCTTCCAGTATGGGAAGAGGGGACCAGGTTGGTGTGTACAGCTAGAGGGCCAGAGTAGGGTAACCAAGCTAGTGGTCACAGGAGACTTTGGGGAGAAAGGGCTGTGTCCCCAGCCCTCCAGATCCAAGGAGTAAGGACCCAGGCCTCACCCAGCCGTTCCCGAAGTCCCTAGCAGCGAAGCTCCAAAGGGAATGGAATTTGCTCTGAATTTTTTCTAGGGGGGAACGCAGGCGCAGGATAGAGGGCCTGGCCAGCAGACTAACTTGAGCCCCAGGCCCCTTAGTGCCCCCGACCCTCTGTCTCATTTCAACCTAAGGGAGCGATACCTGCTTCCTCCAAAGGGGGGGGGCGGGTGGAGAGGTAGGTTCCTTTGTGGAGCCCACTCTGTGGGGTTCGTGGGGGTGGGGGGGTCAATTATCTGAAAGCTGGAGCGACTTGTAATTTTATTCCCTGGGAGGAGGAGCCCGAGAAGTCGGCCAGCGGGGTGGGGATGAGACGGGGAAAGGGGGGGGAGGGCAGCCAGAGGAGCTGTTGAGTGAGGGGAGGGACTTGGCAAGATCTCCCAAGCCTTCTACACTCTCCAAACTTTCACCAAACTCTTGGCCTCCGCCGGCCCGAAACCAAAACACAACAAGCTGTGGAGGAGCGGCGAGCGGCGCGGCTGGGCGGGCAGACTCGCGGCAAGAGGACCGAGTCTCGGGAGGCTGATGCAACTTTCCCTTTAAGAAAAAGCCACCTGGGCGCTCCCCCGCGCGGACCAGCTTGCCTGGGCCCGGGGCTGCAGCATGGTAAGGGGCTGGGGGTGCGGGGGTGTAGTCGGTGTGTTGCGGGGGAACCCGTGGGGCTGAGCCCCCAGACCGGCGTGCGTGTGCATGTGAGTGTGTGATCGCGCATGCAGGCGGGCATCCGTGGGTAACTGGGCGCACGCAAGGGGATGTCTGTCTCGCCGCAAAGGTCGGGGTAGGTGTGAGCGTCTGGTGTCACCGCAGTCACCAAGGAGCCGAAGCGAGCGGGAACTGGTGTGTGTGTGGGGGAGGGGGGTGCAGGGTCGGGGGCGGCAGGCTCGGGGCTGTGCGGACAGCCTGGCCCCGGGGTGCGCCGAGGTCAGTCTGGGGCGCCCGCGGGGATGGGGGGTGGGGGGTGCAAGGCCGGGGGCGGGGGGCAGTGCCTGCGCCCCGCAAGACAGCTCCCGCTTCGTCGCCTCGCACCTCCCTCCCCGCCGCCTATCTGGTCCCTGCAGCCGGCTGCCTCCTATCTGCCAGTCCTCCCGGTGCGGGTTCCCGCGCGCCCGCCGGCCCTGGGGTCCCGGGCTCTTTGTCTGCGGCCCCCGTGGCCTGGGCTTTGGGGCAGGGGTGCGGACGGGCAGCTCCCCGGGAGGAATCCGTTGCCTCCCCGCAATCAGCCTTCATACCGGGTGCGCGCCGGCGGCCACAGGTGAGCACAGGGCCTAGCAGCCCCGCGGCGCCCCGCATCCCGTGTCCCGCACCCCCCGGGTGGGAGAGACTGCGGGCCCCGGCGCAGTGAGGGGGCTCTCCTGAGGGCCGGGAGGGGCCGCGGCCGGCCTGGGGGCGGGGCAGGGGGCGGGGACCTGGGCGCCCCGGTACTTTTCCACCGCAGCGGCCGGGGGCGGGGCCGCCGCCTCCTAGCCAGCTGAAAGGCCCACACGTGGCGGCTGATGTAACGCCCGCCCACCCCACGGCTAGCGCCCCGATTAAAGCCCGGCGCGCCCCGCTTCGAAGAACCTGGGCGCTCCGGGCAGTGCCGCAGCTTCCAATGCGGCCGCGCCCCTGCCCGTCGGCCCGAGGCCTCCTCCCCCCGCGCCGCAGCCAGCTTCTTAAAGGAGCCGCGCCCCCTTTCGGGCCTGCTCTCCACAAGCCACGCCCCTCATTGGCCACTCTTAAAGGAGAAGCGTCGCTAGTTTTCTGACAGCTCCCTCTGAATGCTGCGATGTGTTTCCTTGCGAGAGCAAGATTGATGTTAGATCCGCTAGAAAATAAAAACTGGGGAGTCTGGAGGAGAAGTAGAGAAGGACCTGACGGGTTAAACACCCCCAAAGCGAGGGGACATCAGAAGATTGGAGAGTAGTGGGTGTGGGGATTGGTTCTAGGAAGGGACTAGCCGGCGACACCGAGCATGCCCAAATATTTACAAGGACTGCAGAGAAAACGCCCCTGTGCTCGACCTACACTGCCACTGCGGTGGTACCCGCTCCCTGCCCAGCCCTCTGCTCTGAAAGACCTCTCCCGTAGGTGGGGAAACCGGACTTAGACACGAATCACCCTGCTGCAGTGGTATGTGTGATGTGTGATGAGTGTGTTCAGTAGATGTCTACAACGCGCTTTGTGGGTACAAAGGAAAGACTGACTGCAGCCGCCAGACCAAGGGCGGTTTCTTGAATATAATGGCACTGGAACAAGATTTGAAGAGGGGTAGGAAATATGCAGGTGAAAGTGGGGACAGAAAATGCCCAAAGCAAATTTGGAGGCAGGAGCTCTCTAGGAATGGATAGTCTCATGTGGCCACAGGTGGTCCCAGGTACACCTTAGGACCCTCCCCCTGCTCCCACTGCCCCTTGACGCCACCCCCACAGTGAATGGAGATGGTACTTTCTACATCTTCCTACATCTTTCTACTCAAGTGCGAGGTCCTTGAAGGCAAGGAAAGCGCTTCTATCCCCAGTGAGGATTCCAGATGGACCCTTAAAATTAGTTGACCTGACAGTTCTGTTTAGAGAAGAAATGAGACTGTAAAGGAGGGTTAGTGTGATAACGGCTCTGTAAATATCTGCCTCTAGGTAGTTCACAGATAACTGTGAACATCTACCCTCCACCTCTAAACCTGCAGCACCCTCAGCATTCCTGCCTCCAGAACTAACACTGACTTAATCTTGTTGCACCAGCAGAAACCAGAGAGATCTTTCTTTATCTCCCTCATCTCCAAGTCCTATCAACACTGTCTTCCTAGTCTGTGTACCTCCCTTCTCCAATATCACCTCCCAGATCCAGTCACCCCCATCACTATTGATCTGGCCTACTCCAGTTGATTTCCCTTCTCCTGTCCTTTTTCTACACTTAAGACAGAGAAAAACAAAACCCAAGTCCCAAGTGCTGCTCATCTGCCCATCTTTACCTTTGGCCACGTTCTCTCTGAGCCTAGCCTCAGCATTTTTCCACATATTTCATTTGAATCTTTCTTTCTCTTCCCTTCCTCATTATTGCCACATTGCCCAATTAACTCCATCTGACCCTAAACATCACTTCCTTAGAGATGGTCTCCCTTACTCTCAGACAAGATCAAACCCTCTACTAATATATTCAGGAAAGGATCTTCCTCCTTCACACGCTTTATCTTTATTCTGAATGGTATTCATGTGGGTCACTATTTTCACTCTTTCTTCTAGCTTTTACATTTCAAGGGACAAAGACCAGTGAGTGCTTGGTGCTTAGCTGGAGTCTACCTACAACCAGCTTGCAATAAATATGAAATAAATGAACCCAGTTGTGGCTAGCATTAAATGCCCACTTAGCATTTTAGGATTTATCCTGCTGGCTGTAGAGAAATATTGGAGGAAATTCAGGCTTTATGGCTTTGGAAAGGTTAATGAATTTGAGAGAAGGGAAATATGAATGGCTTGTAGTAAAGTCATGAATAAAGCTGGAGCTCCAGAATTTACAGAGAAAGTATGATTAGCCCCATCTTCCAGATTGAGAAAGCCAGTGTTCAGAGAGGTCAAATAATGCTTGAAGGCACATACCCAGTCAGTGGCAGAGCCAGGATTCCAGCCTAGATCTCACATTCTGAGCTCTTCCCACACATTAAATTGACTGACCCACTGCTTTGTCAGAGGTACCCATGTATGAGTTAGGGACCATTCTGTTACCTGAGTAATAAATAGCACAGGGGCCTGGCATCTCATGGGACTTTAGTTGCTACTTTTTGGATGGGTGAGACATTTGACATAAATGGCAAAGACAGGAGAAACAACAAAGAGTGACATCCAATTTATTCTCCTGGATGCAGCCTCTAAGCAGTTTTGCCCCCGTTATCTGTAAGCTCCTTGAGGGCAAAGACTGAATTTGCACTGGGTGCTCTGGGGGTAGTCTTGGTATGGAATGTGTGAAACATTCCATACCAAGACTGAGTGCTCTTCTCAGTTTACTCACCTAACCAGAGGGCATAGCTATTCCCTGTCCACATCCACAAGGTGGCTCTTAACAATGCCCTGAGCAACTAGGACAAACAACAATGTCATTACTATTTTTATTTAATGACTGAAGAGATATGACTTGAGGGAAGTCAAACACAAAGTTTATAGCATGGAGGGAGGGGTGTAGTAAAAAGGATCTTCCAGGAGAGCACATCCCTCTCCTTCCAACACCAAAGCCTCAAGCAGGAACCTCCTTAGGAAGTCTGTTTAAGAAGAGAGTTCACCCTGGGCAACTGACACTAGAAAATGATTATAAGTCATCTCCCTAGTTATCCCTCCCCTGCAGAGAAAGTTCTAAAGGAGACCTAGTAGCCAGGGCAAAGGCCTGAGGAAGCCAAGGTCTGATTTGCTTAGGCAAAGAGCTTCCTCCTCCTCCTTCTAGCCTTTAGGTGCTTCCTGGGCCTGTGGGTGAGAGGTGACCCTTGACAGGTGGTTATGGGAGGGGCAGAGTAACACAGAACAGCTTTTGGAATACAGTCTGCTCTCTGGGAAGGTAAGAAATGTCCCAGAAGCTGAGCCAAATCCTTCCTGTGACCAGGCCTAGTAGATCCAGAACTTTCCTCCTATGAAAAAATTGTTTAAGGTTCCTTGAAGATTGATTCCTCTTCTGGAGCCTGGGAAAACACCTTCACCTGTCTGCAACTGACATAAAACCTGTAAACACCAGTATGACCATGTGCCTGTTTCTGCCATTTCTCTGCTGCCTCTCTAGCTCTCCAGCCCCACACCTCTGAGGACCAGGACCACTTGTCTCCATGCCTTAGTCCTAACCATTTCAAACCAACTAGGCTGTGTTCCTTGCAAGTGGAGCATGGTGCTGGGTGCTTGGCACTGAGAGGTCAATGACTCAGAGGCCCAGGTCCTCAGGGAACTCACCATCTAGTGGATGACAGACTCCCAAGCAAATAAGTGTCATAAGGATTGATATGGGTACTAGTAGAAGGTGAATACAGTATAAAGGAGGAAGTGGTCTATTCATTCTGGTTTGGTAGTGTCAGGAAAAGCTACAGAGAAGAAGTTATGGACCAAAGGCAATAGCTCAGTGTATTAGAGCACAGGATTTACATGTCTCAGACCCCAGGTTCAGTCTCTGATACTGCCATATGCCAGAGCTGAGCAGTGATCTGGTTCCTCTCTAAATAAATAAATAAATCATATATATGTATATATATAATATATATTTTATATATATATATATATATATATATAGAGAGAGAGAGAGAGAGAGAGAGAGAGAGGGAGGGAGACCCCACAGCACCAAAACTTCCTTTAATGCAGTGAGGGCTAGGTTTGAACTTGGGCTGTGCACATAGCAAAGTAGGACACTAATCAAGTGAACTGTTTCACCAGTCCAGCAATAAATCTTTTTTAAAGAGAGAGAGAGAGAGAGAGGGAAAGAGAGGTAGAGGAGGAAAAGGAGGAAGAAGGAGGAGAGACATCTAAGCTCATTGCTAGAGGATTTGTAATTCACCTGATGAACAAGAGTGAAGGTATATTGCACATAGAGGACAGCCCAAACCAGGGAAGGGACGCATTTGTCTGACAAGCCCAGAGCTTATGGTTCAAATTAGTGACACGACAAGCCCAGCTGCCCCAGAGCCCAAACTGAGTAGCACCAGGATGGGGAAGGACCAGCTTGGCTGCCTGGCTGAAGGTTGGGGAGCATGTACTAATCTAAGCTGACTCTCCTTCAGGGGAAAGGTCGAAGTCATTCACACAGACGATGAAGGAATTGGACCCTGGCCCAGTTCTGTGTTCATTTTTTTATCTTTTATAGAATTGGGCATCTGGAGAGTCAAAAATAGACCTTTGCCCACTGGGACAGAAAGCCTGGAAACAAGGGATCCAGGGGAAGGGTTGGGGAAGGAGCTGGATGGGGGTCATCCAGAAAATAAAAAGCAAGATGGGAAAATGGTTGCTGGCAGGATGGACAGGGTGAGCCAGAAGTGAAGACCCACTAATTGGTGACCTAAGCCCCATACTACCTGTTCTGGACATCCCTGAGAGCTACATGCATCCTGCCCCTGCCTGTGGAGCCAGGGCCTCACTTCACTCTGTTCGTTCCACAGCTCTTGAAGTCTGTAGCCTGAAAGGTGTTGAGAGCAAAACCTGAGTGTGGTTCCAGACTCCAGAGTCCCCAACCCATTGCCACTATGGTAGGAAAAGGTGCCAAAGGGATGCTGGTGAGTACAAATACTAAACTACAGGGAGGAAGAAGGTGGGGAGTCATGAACACTGACTTCTTTGGAACTGTTTGCCATGACAGGATGGCCTAGGAGGTTCCATGGGGCTCCTAAGTCTGGCACTGCCAAAGGTCATGTGTTCTAGGGTTGTTCCAGACCCTGGACTGCAATTACTCATCTAGCAGATTAAGTGGTGCCCATAGTGGGGCAGATTTTGTCACAGAGTCTGCAGAGGCAGGAGCCACTCTTCCCTCATCACAAAAGACCTCCCAGAGAGAAGGCTGCATCTTATCTTCTTGGGGTCATCTGACCCTGGTACCTAGTTACCCCCCACCCTCACTGGGTATTCTGCCTGCCACAGGGAGTGACCTGTATATTCTTTTTTTTTTTTTTAATTTATTTCTTTATTGGGGAATTAATGTTTTACATTCAATAGTAAATACAATAGTTTGTACATGCATAACATTCCCCAGTTTCCCATTTAACAATACAACCCCCACTATGTCATTTATCATCCTTCATGGACCTGTATTCTCCCCACCCACCTACCCCAGAGTCTTTTACTTTGGTGCAATATGCCAATTCCATTTCAGGTTCTACTTGTGTTTTCTTTTCTGATCTTGTTTTTCAACTTCAGCCTGAGAGTGAGATCATCCCATATTCATCCTTCTGTTTCTGACTTATTTCACTCAACATGATTTTTTCAAGGTCCATCCAAGATTGGCTGAAAACAGTGAAGTCACCATTTTTTACAGCTGAGTAGTATTCCATTGTGTATATAGACCACAACTTGCTCAGCCACTCATTTGTTGTTGGACACCTGGGTTGTTTCCAGGTTTTGGCTATTACAAATTGTGCTGCCAAAAACATATGTGTACAGATCTTTTTGGATGCATGTGTTGGGTTCCTTAGGATATATCCCCAGGAGAGGAATTGCAGGGTCATAGGGTAGGTCCATTTCTAGTCTTCTGAGAGTTCTCCAGACTGTTCTCCACAGAGGTTGGACCAATTTGCATTCCCACCAGCAGTGTAGGAGGGTTCCTTTGACCCCACACCCTCTCCAGCATTTGCTGCTGTTACCTTTTCTGATGTATGACATTCTCACAGGAGTGAAGTGATATCTCATTGTTGTCTTGATTTGCATTTCTCTGACAATCAGAGACTTGGAGCATTTTTTCATGTGTTTCTTGGCCTTTTGGATCTCTTCTGTGGTGACTATTCTGTCCGTGACCTGTATATTCTAATCAAAGGGTCCTCAGACCCTGTCAAGTGTTCCTCTGTTTCTCTGGTTCCTTCTCACTCTCAAAAGTCATAAAGAATGTTTTGTTTTGATTCTCTCCTGAGGCCAGTCTGAAAACACCTTGACCCCTTTTCCCAACCTCTGATCCTTCCTGGCCTTCTGCCCCAGCACACAGGAGTGATGGTGATGAGGCACCCTGAGAATCAGAGGGCAAGTGCAAGGTCTGGGCAAGCACTTGGATAGTGAGGATAGCTCACTAATGGATGAACAATGTAACAGGAAGAACAGAAAGCAGCAAAAAAGATACCCCAGGGGTGGTGGTTGCATTTCTTCCTCTGACATCTTGCTTCAGGGACAAGCTAGATGGGGTAGCTATCCAAGGAGGAAGCCCAGAGCTAAGCAGGTCTATCTCTTCTCCACATTTATTCCTTCATTGCTTTTCTCATTCAGTGAAAGAGCCCTAAGGTCTCTGTTGAGCCCTCACCAAATATGCCCTACTCTCACCTAAGAGATCTAAACCCATAGTACCTGTTTGTTTTTTTTAATATTTATTTGTTTCCTTTTTGTTGCCCTTGTTTTTGTTTTTTTTGTTGTTGTTGTTGTAGCTATTATTGTTGTTATTGATGTTGTCGTTAAATAGGACAGAGAGAAATGGAGAGGGGAGAGGAAGACAGAGAGGGGGAGAGAAAGACACCTGCAGACCTGCTTCACCACCTGTGAAGCGGCTCCCCTACAGGTGGGGAGCCGGGGATGAACCGGGATTCTCACGCCAGTCCTTGCACTTCGCACCATCTGCGCTTAACCCCCTGTGCTACTGCCCAACTCCCAGTACTTGGTTTTAAGAGATAGTTCTAGGAGGAAGCTGGGCAGTTCCAGTTCAACCTCAGGAGCTCTTTCCTACCCCTTTCTGAATTTCCAGCACCCAGCCCCTCATGCCCGCTCTGGTTAAACTAGTCTACATGAACCATGCTTCTGAGACTGTTCCAGAGCCGACTTTCACTCTGGGTGCTTAAACATGAGCACAGATGAAGGTCTCGTGACCTGAACACTTGCTGGGGGTGGGGTGAAGGGCATAGAAAATTCTGTGAGCAAATGAAAAATGGCTTCCGCTTTGTGGGAGAAATCTTGGTATGGTCCTAGCCATAGATAGCCCTTTGCTCCTTGGAGGATTTTGAGTTCTATGAAACCTGAGAACCCCCCCCCCCCATGGACTCCCTGGCTGCTCTTCTGTCTCCAAAGTGACCCTGAAAGTTCTGTGGAGGGGCCAGCAAGAGGGCAGTGGGCCCCATGTGGGAGTGTTGAGAACATGAATCACAAAGTCCCAGAATCCCTACCCGAGAGCCCCTGGGCTCTGCTGGCGAATGGGCCAACCCGTCTGGAGAGGAAAGCTGCCCTGGGACTCCCATTCCCAGCACCAGGATGTGCCTAAAGATAGATGGGGCTCTTTTTCTTCCATGCCCTCTGCCCTTTGCTTCTGACTGCCACTGCTGCATTGAAGGCTCGTAGCATCTGTCCCCTGGGCACCCCCAGGGGTGGCTGGAGAGTTTATTCCTGCCTCTTTTTAGTTCTGCTGATGACCTTGGGCTACACTATTCTCAGCTCCGGTTTGGAACTGAAATTGCTTCCATTCAGTGCTTGTTTCTAGGATACAGTCCAGGAAGCACCATGCTTCCCAGCTAACCTAGGTGGCTAAGCTGGCACTCACTTAGGTGTTGTGTCCCCCTAAGGACAGATGACTAAGGTCCTCTCAAAGCTGCCCTCTTCTCTGGAGGTCTTGGTGACATAGAACAGAGGGAGCTGAGGACCATGCATATCAGCCAGGAGCACTCGCAATCCCAAGCCTGTGGCTTTTGTCACTATTTATGCCCTGGTATGAGGAAGTGGGCAGTTGGCCCCTCCCATCCTCTTTTGTCCCAGGTATGGATGTGAGGACTTGGCCTCCTGGACTTCCTCAGTGTGGACAGATATCCTATGTCCTCCATGGAGTTTCTGTCAGACTCTTCCTGGAGCAGGTGCTCCATGGGGGAGGAATGAGCAACTTCCTAGCACGTGTCCAAGCCCACATGCCTAGTGCACATGTCCCTCCCCCCACTCCCAGTGCAGATGGTTTCTGCCAGGCCAGCTCAGCTGCCTCCCTCACGCTTCAGCAGCTCCTAGGACAGGGTCTTCTAAGAGCCCAGCTGGCTGGGGTGCCTCCAAGCCTGGGAGCAGCTGGGATGCTTTAGGGCAAAGGAGTGGGTGCAGTGGTCCTTTTATGGAGACCTAGTACCTCTGCACACTATGGGGCCAGAATGCCTGTTTAGGACAAGGAACAGGCGGCAGGAGAGCCCATTTAGCCCCACAGCCTTAAATTCATAAGCCAGCCAGCTTTCTTCCCATCCCTTGAACCCATTTCCACTCTCACAGTCTGGGGCAGTAGGAGCCCAGCCTTGCTGGTTCTCCCCCTCCCCCACCCCTTTTTTTGTGCACACAGAGGGCTTCTGCACTGAGGAGCCCCATGATGAAGAGTAGAGTCATTGTGTGAAGACCCTGGGTACACTTCAATGATCCCGAAGGCTTTGCAGGAAGCAGATGGTGCCTGTTGCTACCACACCCTGATCCTTTCTATTTTGCTCTAACATGAGGACTTGGGCACCTCTACAGCATCACATGACTAGGTGCACAGTGGGTGCTCTCCCAGCTCAAGTCCTGGCATGTGGAAGGTGCTCAACTAATGTAGGTTTGGAATGTACTGCGCGCTCACTAAGCACAGGGCTTGGCACATGTTGACAAACCCTGAGTAGGAGCCCATTGCCTATAAGAAATGCCCCTAGCATGTCACAACACACAGCTTCTCTACAGCTCTCCCATCCCCCTAATCCTGGCCCTTCACAGGCCCTGCTCATCAGGCCCTTCCTTCCCTTGGAGTCGCAGGGCTCAACAAAGTCCCCAGACTCCTTGCCCTTCTGGAAGGAAGCCCACTCTTATTAAGAAAAGTCAGAGTCTGGGGCGTCGACCTCACTAAGTGGGCCTGGAGCAGCTGGATCCCACTAATGAGGCCTCATTACAGCAAGGGCCCAGCTGGGTTGCTGCCTCCTCCTGTCCCCATGGCCAGAGCCAGAGAGAGCCGTCCAGCCAGGGCTGCCTGTTCTGGGCACCCAGCCCAGGCCAGGGCAGCCAGAGCCCAGAGCCCACCCTGGGTGGAAGTGAGCATTTGGGCATCATGGGTGATTGGGCCTTCCTGGATCCAGTGGCCCAGCCAAAGCCTTGGCCCTAAGTCTATGCCTGTAGGAAATCAGCAGAGAGTGTCTGGGGACTCGACTTTTAGGAGACTTGCTTGAACCAAGACAAGCCCCCACTTTTTCCCCAAAATAGGAATAATAACAGATGTTTTTCAAGAGGATTGTTGGAGGAGTAAATGAGTTAATATGTGTGTAGACATACCCAGTCATGTTCTAAAGACTGTATATATTATATCCCTCATTTAATGTATACATAGTGTTTGTGGCAGTGCCTGCACTTAATATGCTCTATTTCTTTTTATTATTACTGTGCTCACTGGATTCAGTGATGGTTGGTTATTTACCCCTGTTTTAAAGATGAAGAAGCAAGACTGGACATGTTAAGTGACTTGCCTTGGAGAAACTTGCAATGCTGGGGTTTTAACCCAGGCCTGTCTGACTCCAAAGCCTATGACCTATAAAGAAAGGGGGTGGTATATGGCTGGGTCTTGCAAAAGACTCTTATTGAACCTGGGGTTTCAATCCTTTGCACAACCATCAAACCAGAGGTGAGCAGTGTTCTGATCTCTGTATGTCTCTTTCTCTAATTAAAAAAATAATAACAAAATAAAAAGAAACATATCTGCTGATACATCCTTATAAACAAGGAAAATAAATATTATCTCCAGGTTTTTTATTGAAAGAAAGAAAATGAAAAAAAAGTCATACTAGCACACTCCCTATAGGACCACCACAGTTATAGCCTGGCAGGAATCAGTCCTTCAGACAGCAACCATACTTCCACCTGATGAGCGTTTGCTAAGATCGTGTCCCAGGTCTGCTGCTGGCCTCTGAATCTCCCAAGGACCAGATTGACTGCCCAGGACCAGACCACTGTACCTGTCTTCCTGCCGGAAGGTTTATGGTGTCTTGGCATCAGCAGGAGGCTGACCAGTGAGCTCCTCATAGAGAATAGGGATTGTTGGGTGTGAGTGACATCCCACCCCAGTTTGGTGACACCTGCTGGACTTTGCCCAGTTCATGCTTCCAGAGGAGAACCCACAGATCTCCATCTGGCCTCTGCTGACTACTCTCTTTAATACTATCTTTCTTCGGACAGGTGACAGTGCAATTCATTACCCAAGGGCCTTCTTGCAATACTAGCCACATTCTTTCATTTTAAGGACAACTCCATCATCTTAGCTGATTGGGGTTCCCCAACTCTAGAGGAGTACAGCCCTGGGGCCTAACATCCTCCCATCCTGCACCATTCTAAGAAGTAAGATGTGGAGCCAAGGAAATAGCACAGCAGTTTATGCAATGGGTTTCATGCCTGAGGCTCAAAGGCTCCAAGTTCAGTCCAGACAAAGCCCACACCCCACCCCCAACCCCTACCATAAACCAGAGCTGAGTGGTACTCTGGTCAAAAAAAAAGAGAGAGAGAGAGAGATGCTTAGGTGGTACATTATGGATAAGCCCCCTTTTTCTGGCCCCTCATATACCTGGTGCCTGATGCCATCCAGCCACCCTACTGGGTGCCCACCAAATGCCAAACCTTCTGCTCAGGAGCATCTAGGCCCTGAGGCCCAGCCCTGGGAGGAGACAAAGCCACTGGCTCACTCTCTCCCACACTTACTTTGCCTCATTCTGTGGTTGGGAGTCTGTATGTACGTGTGTGTGTGTGTGTGTGTGTGTGTGTGTGTTGTTGTTGTTGTTGTTGTTGTTGTTCCAGTAACTTGTTGGGAACAAGGGATAAATAAAATAAAATAAAAACACAACAAGCCAGACGTTCACTCCAGCTCTAGAGCACCCGGCTGGGCTGCATGGGGACTGGCCGGAGGGGGAGGGCCAGTGAAAGGGGGAGGCAGAGCTCCAGGGAGGAGATGAGGTGAAAGTAATTGCAGCTGCCCAGCCTGCAGTGGGAGAGGCAGGGGATGTGTCAGTGTCGCCTGGAACTGGCAAAGATGTGAATGAGCAGTGGGACACTCGGGCTCCTTGGGCTCTTCTCTGAGTGCTCACCCTGGGATGGCCGAGGCTCATGGACCTGTAGCCCCCTCCTCCCCAGAACAGGTTAGTCGCCTTACAGAAGGCTGGGACCCCTCCCCAGACCTAGACAGGCTAGGAGGGCTAAGGGTGGGAAAAGAGGTTGACGGGTCTGTGCCAGGGAGGGGCAGATGCAGCCAATGAGTGAGACAGACACCAGCAAAAGTGACCCAGAAAGTTACAACTGTGCAAAGGAGTGCAGGAAGAGTTAGCTGTGTGGTGCTTGGGGGGGGGGGCAGTGGGGGTGTGAGGGTTCCCCCTGCCCAAGGACCTGCTGAGAATCTGCTCTGTGTATCAAAGCTACATTGTCCTGGCTCCCGGGGAGACGGGCCGGAGATGTCCAAGAATTGTACTAATCAATACAGCCCCATTGTCCGTGCCACAGCAGTTACTCCTATGGGAAGAGTGGGTGAGGGGGCAGAAGGACCTGGTACCCTCAATGGTGAGGGTGGGAGAAGGGGCTAGACGAGAGTCTCAGCTGGAAGGAGACTCCACAGAATGTTGTCTGGTAGTAGGACAAGTGCCCGGGTAGTGTGGGTACCACTGTGCCCTCACCCCTGGAAGCTGGGGCTGGGCAGGGATGTCAGGCACAACAAGGCTGATGGCAGCAGGAGTGAAGGGACCTGGAAAGCCACCTTCCTGCCATGTAGAATATCCTGACTTGACCTTCAGGAGGCAGGGTGCCATGGGATTGGTTTGGGAGAGGCATTAGGTAGGGGCTGCCCTTCAGTCTCTGGGACTGCCAGGGTCAGAAACCACAGCCACATTCGAGAGTGCCAGATCGCTGCCAAGCAGATGCAGGAGAAACTGTCCACAGCTGCTACAGAACAGGGCTGCTGGGCTTCTTCAGGGCCCACCCAATGTCTCCCATGATAGCTACAGAGCCTGAGGTGGAGCTGGTGCGTCTTCTTTCTGCTCTCTGAAACATCTGCACGTCACTCTGTGCCCACTTGGGGCCATGGAGAAAAATAGTGCAGGGTCTTTCCTTGCCTCTCTCACCTGCTAAATCAAGGCATGAACTACTGAGAGGTCCTCAGAGGCTGCTCCAAGACTTCACTTAGGGCAGGGGGCACTGTAGCCCCTTGTACTGCCCCTGTGTACTTGGGAATAGCACTTCCCAAGGTCTTGCTCCTCCAGTCTAATAAGCAAAGCCTAACTCTTCCCCAGTCTAATAAGCAAAGCCAGATGAAAAAAATGAAGGGCTTGCTCTTGCAGGGCAGATGCTATCTAAGAGTCATCCTGGGCTAAGGGGAGAGAAATTGGGGGAACAAGAATTAGGAGTGATTAGGAACAAGAATTAGGAGTGATGGGGACTGTGGAGTTTTCAAAGGCAGCCACAAATTGACTATGTTGCCTGAATTCCTTACTGGGACTCAGAGAAAGTTGCTGATGATCTGGATTTAGCTCAGAGTGAGTCTGGAATGTAAGCTCTTGCAGATTCTCTTCCATAAAGTTCATCATAAATGGAGCATCATCCTGGAGGTTCAGAGTCCTAAACAAGAAGCCTGCTAGGTCCCAGTGGGACCCACCCAGCCAGGGCAGCTGCAGGCTTCCTTATCACTCACTGAGAGCAGGAAGAAGGAGTTCACAACTCACAAAAATACCCAGTGGACACTGACATAGGAGGGCAGGAGTCAGGGGCCAGTGTGGTGTGAGCCAGAGTGGAAATCTGGGCATGAGGGGAGGCTGGAATTGTCCTCCGTTAGTGATGGTCACTTCTCAAAAAAAAAAAAGGCATCATTTCCTCTTTACACTTTATTGTACTTTCTGTTTCTGCTTGTATCTTAAGTGTATGATTCTACTAAAATCAAAAGAGAAAAAAGTACTAGTAATATTTTGAAAGGGTAATCTAGAAATCTTATGAGAACTACAAAGGAACGTTAGAAATAGCAAAATTCTTGGTGTGGCAGAACCACAGAATATAACTAGTTGATCAGTAGAGGTTATCTGGTCTATACTTCTAGATCCATAGAGGTTTTCTGGTCCTTTGACTTCATAGATTGAGATGATGAGAGTGTAAGTGACATTCCCAGGGTCTAGAACACCAGGGTCTTAGCCCTGGTACAGGGGCCTGCCTGTCAAGCCCAGGACATAGCAGCAGTTCCAGTTCAGCCCTTTCAGCTGAAGAGCCTTAATTCCAGGAGCTGATCTGGAGCAGTAAATATGCCAGGAAGAGGGCTACATAAAGGGCTTATGTAAGTGACTGCTCCATGTACCTTGCCTAGCTATGCAGGAACAGGGGTGGGGGATGTACACACACACACACACACACACACACACACACACACACACACACAGACACACACGTCTTTGTACAGGAGTGAGCCCTGATATCTCAATGAGCTTCTTCTAGAGAAGAGAGGCATCTGAGGATCTGTGTGTGGCAGAGATCATAAAGATATGATCAGTGGGCTTATCCCATGCAGCGGGGGAAGGAACACCTCTAAGGCTTTGTTCTGGGGAAGATGGGGAACAGAGCAGTGCAGTCTCCATTCCGAAGACTTAACCACCAGGCCTGGTTGGGAGTGTGGATGGGGGCAGTCTGCAGGACTTTGGGAGGAGCTAACTCTGAGGAACACTAGGCCACTATGTTTATTCTTCACACCAAGTTGTGAGCAAGGGAGAGAAGGAGAGTAAGCAGCAAGGGGCAAGAGGTGGGTGGTTGGCCATGGGCAGGAAAAGCCTGGAGCCCAGTAGTGGGGCAGAGCTGGGTTAGGCGACAAACCACCAATATGTGTCAAACACTGAGGAAGCAAGCATCTCAGAGTCAATGGCCACTGCATGGACAATTCATATGAATAACCTAGTCATCTACATATATATAATTTATTTATTTTTATTTTTTTTAATATTTTATTTATTTATTAATGAGAAAGATAGGAGGAGAGAGCGAAAGAACCAGACATCACTCTGGTACATGTGCTGCCGGGGATCGAACTCAGGACCTCATGCTTGAGAGTCCAAATCTTTATCCACTGCGCCACCTCCCGGGCCACAATTTATTTATTTTTAATGAATTAGTGATACAGAGAGAAAGAGACCAGAACATTGCTCAACTCTAGTTTATGGTGGTGCTGGGGATTAAACCTGGGAGCTCAAAGCCTCAGTCATGAAAGTCTTTTACATAACCACTATGCTCTTCCTATTCCCAAGCCCTACTCATCAGTTCTACCAAGAAAGAAAAGAAAAGAAAAGAAAAGAAAAGAAAAGAAAAGAAAAGAAAAGAAAAGAAAAGAAAAGAAAGAAAAGAAAAGAAGGGCTGGAGATGAAAGGAAACTAGAGCCTCCCCCATCACACGAACACACACACACACACACACACACACACACCTCCTGAGCATTTTGGAGACCCTTAGGAAAAATAGACCTACTCTGCTCCCCATTGAGAGCTACACCCTCACTGACCAAGTCGTCTGAACCCAGCCCCCAGGCTCTGACAGTTAGGTCCCATAAGGCTGAGATTCAGTGCCAGGGAGCAGGAGATGGGTGCAGTTTCTACACCACTTGCATGGTGTCATTTCGCTGTCCTCCAGCTCCTTCTAGACAGTAGCTTCTGTCACCAAGCCCCACTTCCAGGCCTGGCCCAGGAGCTCTGTGGTACCACCCACACAGCCAAACTGGCTAGTGCCCTTCTCAGTGGCACATAGCTCATTATAGGAGCCCCAGGGCTTAGTCAGGAGGCTGCCTGTGGTGCATGGCTCCAGGCATCGCCTCCCTCCCTGCCCCCTTCCTGCCAGGCCATGGCCTCAGATGGACAAGTCTGGTGCTGCTGCGTCTGGTGGGAGGGCTGGGGAGCTTCTGTCCCTCCTATTGCACAAGCCAGGACAGATGCCTTTAGCTTCAAGCCTTAGGGACCCTTGCCCAGCCTGTGAGCCCATTCTGGACCTTCATTGTCCTTTTTGGAGTTCTGGCCAGTGATTGGTGACCCCACCCTTTACTCTGTGGCAACAATTCCTCATTGTGCCCCTAAGTAAACAAGCCTCAGACAGGATTGTTATTGTCCAGTCAACATATAGGAGCTGTCTTTGGCTGGGATTTGTTGGGGACTGGATGAACCACCCTAAGCAGACCTCACACCCCCCAAAAAAAAAAGTCTGACTTTGCCTTGCAGTGTACCTAGACATGACCCCAAAGCAGGCTCTGGAAGGTGGTGGCAGGCTCAGGCAGAACTCTGCAGGGTCCTGTCACATAGTAAATCAAGCTGTGATCAAGCCTCTCCCAGAGCCAAGGTGGCCTTCAGGTTGGTCCCTGACCTCACTCTGTCCCCACCCCCAGTCCTTGTCTTCTTTCCATACTCTTGTAACTTAAAAATTTCCATGTGGTTACACTGAACTTGAGTATAGAAAATATGCACTTTTCATTTCTCTGATGTCTGGCTCCCCCACAAGAGTTCTACCTACCAGTGGGGAGGGGGATTCTGTTTTCGCTGCTGCATTCCCAATGCAGGATGCAGGGCTTAGCACATAGTAGGTGTCAGTAAATTTTCTGGAAGGATGGATGGATGAATGGATGCTTTTTGGACCCAAGAGTTTGCTCTGGGACCCCTTGAAGGGGACCCTATAGATTCCTGGTGCTGTGATGTCAAGATTCCTGGGAGGGTGTGAGGGCTGATGTCACCCTTGAGGACAAGTGCAGCCTCACAGGGTGCACAAGACCAGATAAATCAAAATGTGGCGGTAAGGGGTGCATGACTGGGGCCTTCACTGGGCACTGGAACCTCCTGGGTCTGCATTTCCAAATGGATCTTTCCGGGATACTCATAGGTGTCAAAGAGGCCATCTCCTCTCCTCTGCGTTTGTCACTGTCAGGGTGACAGCATTTAGAGCACCAGACTCTGTTTATTAGTCAGCCTGCCTGCTGTCCTTGAACATGTCTCCTTCAAGCCACGGGGCAGTGTCCCTCAGTGTCATCCTTCAGAGGCCATGCTGCTTTGTCTCTGCTCCTACATGTCTTTTGGGGAACTCTGTGCAGGTCTCTGGGGAGTAAACCCCATCTCTGGGTATCTGTCTCTGTCATCCAAGAGCTCTGTGTTTCTCTATTGGAGAATCTTGGGGTTCCTGTATCTTTTTTTTCCACCAGGGTTATCGCTGGGACTCAGTTGCCTGCATGACAAATCCACCACTCTTGGTGGCTTACCCCACTCCTTTATTTGATAGGACAGGAAGAAATTGAGTGAGAAGGGGGAATTATACAGGAAGAGAAATAGAAAGATACCTGTGATCGTGCTTCACCATTCATGAAGCTTTCCTGCTGCAGGTGGGGACCAGAGACTTGAACCCTGGTCACTGTGCATGGTGATATGTGTGCCACCACCTATCACCACCCACCTCCCCCTGCACCCCACCCCTATGTCTTAGTGTGGATTATCACTGGGGTCTCCAGCTGCCCATCCCAGCTTCACCAACAGAACCAGCTCCCCTCTTCAGGGCAGCCCTCCTCCTCAACCACTTTTGACCAGCCCCCACCCACAGCAGCCCATCCATCCTTGTAGAGCTCAGAGACCCTTTCCAGAGTCATTGTCTGTTACCTCCCAGTCAGGTGTGATGCCTCCAGCTCCAGCCTCCTCCCGCATCTCCCAGCCTGCACCATCCGACCCAGCTCAACTTTCCCAGTGTCCCCAACCCAGCCTCGGGCAACATGGATGGCTCCTCTGGGCCCTTCTGTTCAGAGTCCCAGAGTGCCCTCCCAGGTCTGGCCCAGAACAGTTTCCTTTTCCTACACCCCAAAGCCCTGCCTCCCCTGTGCTCCCAGAAAGATGCCTTCATCTGGGATCCTCATCCCATCCCCCCACAGCTGCCTGCCTGCAGGCAGCGTGCTTAGCCTGGTGATGTGGTAGGCACTGGGTTGGGGGGGCTGTCTGGACACAGGCCCCTTTGTGCCCAACCCGACTTGGCTGATTGGTATGAGGCTCAGCTACTCCCACATCCTCACTCAGAGAGGAGAGGGGAGTCTTTGGAGGGACGGGGCTGGGAAGGAAGATTGTAAACACTAGCTCCTTCACAGTGTCCCACCTCTCCCATGTTGGCAGCAGACCCTCAGGTGGGCTGGTGCACCTGACATGGAATGCTGGTTGCTAGCAAGAGAGGACTTACTTGGCACCCTCTGGCAGCTGCTCCTCATCCCTGTCTCCCTGCAGTGCCAGGTCTGCCTACAGCTCCTGCCAGTCCAAAGGAAGCCCAGGAAGGGGGTTGGGGTTTAGAGGGTCCAAGGTGTCCCTGCTGGGGGAGGACTAGAGGGTCAGATGCAAAACGTCTTGTTGATGGTAGCTTCTCTCCTGTCCCCCACAGAATGGTGCTGTGCCCAGCGAGGCCACCAAGAGGGACCAGAACCTCAAACGGGGCAACTGGGGCAACCAGATCGAGTTTGTACTGACGAGCGTGGGCTATGCTGTGGGCCTGGGCAATGTTTGGCGCTTCCCATACCTCTGCTATCGCAACGGGGGAGGTACCCAGTGGGCACAGGGCAGGGACCACCTACTTGGATAGAGCCCACCCACCAGAACCCAAGCCACCCTTCCCTGGCACTGACCCCACTCCAGACAGGCTGGCCTCTGCTCCTGACTTCCTTCAACCCCATCCCTGGCATTAGTCCCCTTTACCTGAGGCATAGACCACCCCGACCCTGGCAGCCTGCTGTTTGAGCCTGAGCCTGCCAACCTGTTTCCTAAAGACAAGGAGGGACGGAGAAGGCACCCCAATCTTCTGAGATGTCTTGCCTTGTCCCCCGAAATGATTTAGGCACTTTTTGTTGTTATTTTATTTAAATTTTGTACACCATTCCCACCACCAAAAGACTGTGTCCCATCCCACCCACCCACCCCCCACCAGCTCAGGAAGCCGCATATCTACACATTTAGGCACATTTAAGGGTCCCAGTGGCTCAGGTTTGTGAAAGTGTTTGGTTAAGCTATCAAACCTCGCCCAAATGTGGTGCCTCTGGGGTCTGGGATCTGCTCCCACCAGACTTCCTGGGAGGCTCTGTCAAGTTCAAAGACAGACCGTGGGTGGCATGCCTATCACCTAGGCTCCTACAAATGCATGGTGCGCCCTCTTCCAGTCCTAGCCAGTTACAGAGGTTTTGGTGTGGAGTCCTGAGCAGGAAGAGGGTGGGATTCCCCCATGTCTGTCCCTGATATCAATCTCTCCCTGCTTTTCAGGCGCCTTCATGTTCCCCTATTTCATCATGCTGATATTCTGTGGGATCCCCCTCTTCTTCATGGAGCTCTCCTTTGGCCAGTTTGCAAGTCAGGGCTGCCTGGGGGTCTGGAGGATCAGCCCCATGTTCAAAGGTGAGGCCTGGGTGGGGTGCAGATACATACACACACACACACACACACACACACACACGCCTGTGGAGACCATGTAGCTCGTGCATCTGTACAAACACTGTCAAGCCCTATGGAGCCCCATGCTGACCCCTAGCCTCACATCAATGGCCAAGGCCATGGACTCATGTTGAGACCCATATTTACTTGGCCTCCACCACTCCCTTCCTACCACGTGGATATACAAAATCCATTGCCACTTCCAGCTTGCACCTGCCAGGGCCTTGACATCCCTTCTGGGGCCCTCCATGAAAGTCTGCCCCTTGGGCCCCTTGGAAATTAGCCTCCCTTCCTTTGGCTCAGTGCGTGAGGCTGCTCCCTCCTCCCAGGTGTGGGCTACGGCATGATGGTGGTGTCTACATACATCGGCATCTACTATAATGTGGTCATCTGCATCGCCTTCTACTACTTCTTCTCATCCATGTCACATGTGCTGCCCTGGGCCTACTGCAATAACCCCTGGAACACGCCGGAGTGCATTGGTGTGCTGGATGCCACCAACCACACCAATGGCTCCCAGCCTGCTACCCTGCCCAGCAACCTCTCCCACACCCACCAGAGGACCAGCCCCAGCGAGGAGTACTGGAGGTGAGGCCTTCTCTGGATTGGGGAGGACAGATGGCAATCATCCACAGACTGGAGTGGGGACACAGTGTAGATGGCAAGAGGCATAAGGTGTTCTCAGCTTGGTGGAATAGTGTCAGGGGCAGGGGAGGCTGGCATCATGCTTACTAAGTAGTGGTGAGGGACAGAGCTGTGGGGAAAGTCCTAAAAGCAGGGTAAGTCTAGATCTTGCATGATCAAAGGCCCTGAGGCTCAGTGACTGGTCCTGAGACAAAAGGACATGTTGTAATGGGAGTAGCAAGTCTAGAGAACGTTCTCAGATTGTAAGGTGGGCACCAGCTTTCTTGGAGGACTTATAAAAGTTAGGCTTAGACTTCTTGCCACAGAATATGAGCAGCTGTAGAAGTTTCCTGAGCCCAGGACTGCAATCACCCAATTAGACTGTGTTCTGGAGCACCTTCTCCTGAATGGATAGGCAAGAGGGCACAGCAGGATGCCCTGCAAGAAGTGCCCTATGTCTTGCTGGAAGTTGTGGGCTAAGGACTTAGGAGGCCAGTGAGTAGGCCTAATTCATTCATTCCACAAGCACATGTGTACAGTGCCTTCTCTTCCAGGTCCCTGATGGCTATAGGTACAAATGGCCCAGATCCCCAGCCCCAAAGAACCCACAGTTCAGCAGGCAGGGAGGTGACTAATCATATCAAAGTAAGTTGCCTTAGTGCAAGGGGCAGGAGAGGGTCGACTGGGGCTCATAGTAGCTGGTGGTCAATTCCAAAGGGAGAAAAGCAAGTGGAAGAGATCAAATAGGCTTCCCAGGGAACAGGGTGGTGGCTCTGCAATAGAACATGTCTTAACAGGTGTGGGACACTGAATTAGATACCCAGCACTACATTCATTAAATGGTAGGGAATGCTTCAGTCAGTCTCTTCCTCAAAAAATATAAAATGACAGGAGTCAGGCGTTGTGCAATGGGTTAAGCGCACATGGCACAAAGCACAAGGACCAGCATAAGGATCCTGGTTCAAGCCCCCGGCTCCCCACCTGCAGGGGAGTCGCTTCACAGGCAGTGAAGCAGGTCTGCAGGTATCTATCTTTCTCTCCCCCTCTCTGTCTTCCCCTCCTCTCTCCATTTCTCTCTGTCCTATCCAACAACAACAACATCAATATTAACTACAACAATAAAACAACAAGGGCAACAAAAGGGAATATATATATAATGAGTGAATGACTGGTGAAGCAGTTCTCTGGTTAATATCTCTCTTGAAGTAAAATGAATGAGTGAGATAATTTAAATAAGGCTTCCCAGAGAAAGAGATATAGAAAGAGTTGGGGAGCTGGGCAGTAGCACAGCAGGTTAAGCGCACATGGTGCAAAGCACAAGGGCTATCGTTAAGGATCCAAGTTCAAGCCCCCAGCTCCCCAGCTGCAGGGGGTCGCTTCACAAGTGGTAAAGCAGGTCTGCATGTGTCTATCTTTCTCTCTTCCTCTCTGTCTTCTCCTCCTCTCTCAATTTCTCTCTGTCCTGTCTAACAACAGCTATGACAACAATAACAATAATAACTACAACAAGCACAACAGCCGCAACAAAATGGGAAAAATGGCCTCCAGGAGCAGTGGATTCGTAATTCAGGCGCTGAGCCCCTACGATTACCCTGGAGGCAAAAAAAAACAAAGGGGGGGTTGAGGTTGGGAGAGGCATGAGCTGGTGAACCAAGACCAGGAGTTAGTAAAGAAAAGCCAAACTCAGGGACAATGGGACACTGGCCTACGAGAGGTCAGCAGGCATCTTAAGGCACAGGCTTCTCATGCCAGATTCAAGGTTGAAGCCTTTCTGAACTATTTCATAGAAGGCCATAGGTGAGATGGACTCAGCCTCCAGTGGTACCTGGATTTATGACAGATTGATATCCTTTGAACCCTGCCCCAGGACTCAAACCCCAGAGGTTCCCTGCTTTCCTGAACCAGCCCCTGTAGACCTTCAAAGACAAACAAAGGCTCATACTGTAGACAACAAATCTGCTGCCTCCCAGTGAGGTGACCAGGCAAAATTATCTTCAGGCATACTCACTCACTAAGTTACTGGACATACCATTTGTTGAGCACCTACTGTGTTGAGAAGGACAGATTATGAGTCAGGCATGCAGACCCTACCCCATGGCACTCACATTAAAGGGGAGAACTGAATTAATACTAACCAGCCAGGTATTCCACTACTTTCCATGCATGGTATGGATTAGACTCTAGACAGAATAAATCTTTCTGGATTCCCAATCTTGTGCATGGAAATCTTTTGCATAATCATTATGCGGTCTCTCCAGGCCTCAGACTCCCAATCTCAAGTGCTCCAGAAATACTTGCCCTGGAGGTCAGCTGCCAGGGATTTTCACCCAGATCAAAGCTCTGATTTCCTTCAGCTCAATCAGGGTGAAAGAACCCTCAAAGAGACTTAGTCAGGGGCCAGGCAGTGGCACACCTGGTTAAGTGTACACATTACAGTGCATAAGGACCTGAGTTCAAGCCCCTGGTCCCCATCTGCAGAAGGACAGCTTCACAAATGATGAAGTAGGGCTGCAGGTGTTCTATATATCCCCCTTCCCTCTTAATTTCTTTGTCTCTATCAAATTTTTTTTTTAAGCTGGTCATGGGTGGAGTGCCTGCTAGGTGACCTGGAACTGCCCAAGTAACTAGGCAGGATTTCTTCCCTGCTGTGTGGCTCCCTACTGCCCCCTCCTGGAGAGCCTGGCAACCCAGGTTAGCTTCAACTTCAAGGAAGGGAAGAGCGTCAACACTTGTATTTCATGGGCACCTACTATGTGCCTGGCATATGCTGTCTTAGGATATTAGTCCTGGGAGTAGGGTGGTAGCACAATGGGTTAAGCACACGTGGCACAAAGCACAAGGACCAGCGTAAGGATCCTGGTTCAAGCCCCTGGCTCCCCACCTGCAGGGGAGTTGTTTCAGAAGCAGTGAAGCAGGTCTGCAAGTGTCTCTCTTTCTCTCCCCATCTCTGTCTTCCCCTCCTCTCTCTCTTTCTGTCCTAGCCAACAATGACAACATCAACAACAACAACAATAATAACCACAACAATAAAAAACAAGGGCAACAAAAGGGAATAAATATTTTTTAAAAAACAAAAGGGAATAAATAAATAAGTATTTTTTAAAATATAGGATATTAGTCTTGCTGCTCAGCTTCAGAGACTGATGGTCAGAGGCTAAGGAACTAAGTAGCAAAGCGGTGCTGTGGTATGTGCGCAGCACCAGGGCCATCTGGTGTGTGAATTTGGTGAAGACACTCTGCCAGTTTTCCTGGATCACACTTTTTAAAAATTATTTTATCTGTTCATTTAGAAACAGAGGAAAATAGTTAGACAGGGCAAAATTCTGTAGCATGAAGCTTCCTTCAGTGTGGTGAGGGCTAGGCTTAAACTTGGGTGGGACATACGACAAAGTAGCACACTATCCAAGTGAGCTGTTTCAATATTTTGTTATTGTTTTTGTCATTGCTGAAGCTCCACTCCAGATAGATTAGTGCACTGCTCAGTTCTGGCATATGTGGGTGCCAGGGGTTGAACTTGGGACCTCTGGGGCATCAGGCATGAAAGTCCTGTGCTCTAGTATTGAGCTATCTCCCCAGCCCACCATGATCCACACTTTTCACTACCCCTTTGGAAAGTTGCATGATTTGGATCCCACAATAGCCCTGTTAGGTAGTAGGGATTTTAAAATATCCCACTTCACAAAGGAGGAAAGTAGGTAAAAAAAAAAAAAAAAAAAAAGATGGGGTAGTCAGGTTAAGCGCAGCAGGTTAAGTGCGATTGGCGTGAAGCACAAGGACCAGTTCGAGCCCCCGGCTCCCCACCTGCAGGGGAGTCACTTCACAGGTGGTGAAGCAGGTCTACAGGTGTCTATCTTTCTCTCCCCCTCTCTGTCTTCCCCTCCTCTCTTGATTTCTCTCTGTCCTAACAACGATGACATCAATAACAACAACAATAGTAACTACAACAACAAGGCAACCAAAGGGAAAGTAAGTAAGTAAATATTAAAAAAAAAGAAGAAAGAAAGAAATATGGACTCCACTTAATAGAGAGACACTTAGTTGGGACAGATTGCAGAGCCAGGGTCTGCCTGCCCTTGCCTTTCAGGCCACAGTCCTCCCCTCCAACCCGACTTCTTCATAGTCTTGTTTTATCAATGTGTGTGTGTTGCCCTCATTCCTGCTCATAGGCCCTGAACTCAGGCCTGTGCTCATAGCTGCTGTGGTGCCAAGCATAGCATCTAACACCCAGTGGGACTCGGAGCCCAGCAGCCCTCTCCCAGTGTCTTTAGGGCAGCTCCAGAGCCACACCAACCTCACTCACATCCTGTCTCTGCCACTTTCTAGCTATGTGACTTGAGAGGTTCCAAAGCTCACCAAGCTTCATTAAGTGAGGGCAGCTAAATACCTCCCTTGTTATTATAAATACGAAATGAGACAATATGGCATAAATCACTATGAATGGCGATGGCAATCACTGCCCAGAGATGCAGAGTAATAAATGAGGGTGTCCTGTTCTTAAGGTTATCTATCATCTGATTAATGAAATTACAAAATAATACAGAATAATTCCAGATGTGCTATCCATTGAGGGACTTATAAATGTGTTGGCTTCCAAAGGTTCTTAGATTAACTTACCTAAAAAATATACACTCCAAAAACAAAACAAAATACTAAATGCAATCAAAAGAAAAGAAAGAAGAAAGCTCAAATTTATTGTTTAATTTTCGGGATAACTTTGTAAACCCACCCAACTAATCCTTAATGTTGCAGTGCTATATTGTTGCAACAAAATGGGCTAGGGAGACAGCATAATGATTATGCAAACAATTTTCATGCCTGAAGCTCTGTGGTCCCAGCTTCAATCCTCAGCACCACCATATACCAGAGCTGAGCAGTGCTCTGGTAATAAATAAATAAAATAAAATATTTTGTGGTCCAGGAGGTAGTGCAGTGGCCAAGGCACTAGACTCTCAAGCATGAGGTCCTGAGTTCAATCCCCGGCAGTATATGTACCAGAGTGATGTCTGGTTCTTTCTCACTCACCTGTCTTTCTCATTAATAAATAAATAAAATCTTTTTAAAAAAATAATAAAATAGGGCTAGGCAGTAGCACACTGGGCTAAGCACATATGGCGCAAAGCCCAAGGACCAGCGTACGGATCCTGACTCCCCACTTGTAGGGGGGTCGCTTCACAAGTGGTGAAGCAACTCTGCAGGTATCTGCCTTTCTTTACTCCTCTCTGTCTTCCCCTCTTCTTTCGATTTCTCTCTGTCCTATCCAACAATGATGACATGATTTTTTTTTAAAGGGCAACAAAAGGGAAAAATGGCCTCCAGGAGCACTGATCCCCAGTTATAACCCTGGAGGCAAAAAAATAAAATAAACTATTTTTTAAATGCAGTTTAAAACACCACCAACTTAAGTATATTTTATTTCATTACTCAATGTTTGTTTGTTTTGGATAGAGACAGAGAGAAATTGAGAGGAGAGGGGGAGATAGTGAAAGAGAGATACCTACATGAGATACTTCATAAAGCTTCCCCCTGCAGGTGGGGATCTGGGGCTTAAACTGGGTCCTTGCACATGGTAATGTGTGTGCTCAACAAGGTGTGCCACTGGCTGGCCCAAAACATCACCAATTTAACATACATATTTAGACATAGTTAAGGGGGGAAATTTTAGAATTTGTTTTTGTTAATGAGAAAGACAAGAACAGAAATGAAGAAAGAGATAGAGCAAGAACCAAAGTATGACTCTGGCATATAAAGGAATCATACATGGGATCACATGTTTGCAAACTGGTTATTCTGTCTGTTGTGCCACCCCTTAAGGCACAAGAAAAAAAATTATCAGTGAATGATTGCTTTACTTTGAATGATGATGTGTGAGTGCAAAGTTTTGGGTTGTAGCAGCAGAGAGACCCTATGGCTCTCCTGGCAGACAAAGCTCCCCAGCATGCTTGCCCCTGTAGATGTGCCCAGCTGGGCTTCCCAGAATCCCAGCTCAACTGTCTTCAGCTGTGAGTTAGTCTCTGTTTACCCCAGTAAGTCAGAGTTTTTTTCTTTCACTTTCAAATGAAGTAGCATTGTTTCATGACATTATTTAGGTTGAAGTATGCAGAGATACATTATCAGCATTCATACACACTACACTATGCTCATCACCAAAGTCTGGCTTCCAGTCCACCTTATGATTGATCACTTTTTTAACTCTCCCTTCCTTCAAACTGTCTTTTTAAACATCATCTTTTAAAAATATTTTTATGATTTATTATTATTGGATAGAGAAAGATAAATTGAGAAGGGAGGGGAGTCGGGCGGTAGGTAGTGCAGCAGTTAAGTGCACATGGCGCAAAGCACGAGGGCCAGCTTAAGGACCCGGTTCGAGCCCCCAGCTCCCCACCTGCAGGCGGTGGAACAGGTCTAAAGGTCTGCAGGTGTCTGTCTTTCTCTCCCCCTCTCTGTCTCCCCCTCCTCTCTCCATTTCTCTCTGTCCTATCCAACAACGACAACATCAATAACAACAGCAACAACAAAAACAAGGGCAACAAAAGGGAAAATAAATATAATAAATAGATAAATTTAATTGAGAAGGGAGGGGGAGATAGAGAGGAAGAGAGACAGAAAGACACCTGCATCCCTGCTTCACCATTCATGAAGCTCTCCCTCTGCAGGTGTCAACCAGGGGCTGCCTGACTCCTTGTGCACTGTAATATACGCACTTTAACCAGGTTCAACACTGCCTGGCCCCCTTCCCTTCAAACTGTATAAATAATAAAAGGTTGGGGGCCAGGCAGTGGCGCACCTGGTTAAACACACACACTACAGTGTGCAAGGACCCAGGTTCAAGCCCCTGGACCCCACCTGCAGAGGGAAAGCTTCACAAGTGGTGAAGTAGAGCTGCAGGTGTCTCTCTGTCTCTCTCCCTCTCTGTCTTCTCCATGCCCTTCTCAATTTCTCTGTGTCTCTCTCTAATAATAAATAAATAAAATTTTTTTAAAAAGAATAAAAGGCTGGGAAATATTGCAGAAAGGAGTCAGGAGCCTGCCCTTGTTGTTCCCCTGACTTCAGAAAATGTCTCAGTCCATCATTGCCCCCCTGGACTAAGAGCTTGAGGAAGGCATAGCCCAGGACCTGGCTCTGGTTCCCACAGCGGTGGGAACCTAGCAGGAGATGGTGTGGGCCAGCGCCCCCTGTAGGTCATCATGTGAGAGCTGTTTTGGAGGAGATTTGATGCAAGAGCAGGCAGGCCAGAGGGTAGAAGAATAGCAGGTAGAAGAAAAGAAGAAATGCATTCTTCTTCTCTGTCTCCGTCTCCGTCTCCCTCTCCGTCTCCGTCTCCGTCTCCTTCTCCTTCTCCTTCTCCTTCTCCTTCTCCTTCTTCTTCATTTTTGTCTCCAGGGTTACTGCTGGGGCTCGGTGCCTGCATCACAATTCCACTGCTCCTGGTGGCCATCTTTTTCCATTTTGTTGTTGGATAGGTCAGAGAGAAATTGAGAGAGATGGGGAAGACAGAGAGGGAGAGAAAGACAGACACCTGCAGACCTGCTTCACCACTTGCAAAGTGACCCCCTGCAGGTGGGGAGCTGGGGGCTTGAACCAGGATCCTTGTTCAGGTCTTTGCACTTTGTACTATGTGTGCTTAACCTGGTGTGCTACTGCCTGGCCCCCATAGATGCCTTCTTCTATGGCACACTCAACTGGGTGCACCATCACTCAGCCCCTTGGGGCAACAACTTTAAGTAGGGGAATCAGAGAAAGTCCCTCTGAGAAGAAGATACCTGCATGAAAACTTGAAAGAATCTGTCATCTGTGTGCCCAGTGCAGTGTGAAAATGCAGGGCCACTTGTTCAAATGTATTCACTCCAAGGTAGCAGTGGCAGAGTATAAACCACATACAAGGTCCTCCTAAGTGTGGGCCCATGTGGCTTCACAGGTGGCACAACTACATACACATATGGATAGCTTCAGGAAGAACTTGTCAGACTGTGGAAATAGCATGTGTGGGGCTGGATGGTGGCTCACCTGGCTGAGTGCCCATGTTACAATGCTCAAGGACCTGGGTTTGAGCCCCCCTTCCTACCTGCAGGGGGAAAGCTTAACAAGTGGTGAAGCAGGTCTGCAGGTGTTTGTCTTTCCCTCTCTGTCTTCCCCTCCTCTGTCAGTTTCTCTCTGTCTCTCTCCCTGTCACCCCCTTCCCTCTCAATTTCTGGCTGCCTCTATCTAATAAATTAAAATAAAGATAATTTTGAAATCAAGGCAAAGTCTTTTTAAAAAAGAAATAGCATGTGCAAAGATCCTGAGATGGAGGTGTGCCTGGCACATTTAAGGAACATGGGGAGTCCTGTGCTGCTATGTGAGCAAAGGGGAGAGAGGAAGAAAGACAAAGGAGGCTGCAAGGTAGGGGAAATAGGCCATATTAGAAACTTATAGGCGGGAGTCGGGCTGTAGCGCAGTGGGTTAAGCGCAGGTGGCGCAAAGCACAAGGACCGGCATAAGGATCCCGGTTCGAACCCCGGCTCCCCACCTGCAGGGGAGTCGCTTCACAGGCGGTGAAGCAGGTCTGCAGGTGTCTATCTTTCTCTCCTCCTCTCTGTCTTCCCCTCCTCTCTCTATTTCTCTCTGTCCTATCCAACAATGACAACAACAATAATAACTACAACAATAAAACAACAAGGGCAACAAAAGGGAATAAATAAATAAAATAAATAATAAAAAAAAAAAAAAGAAACTTATAGGCACTGGGAGGCCTTGGGTTTTTCCATGGCAAGGGCCAGGAGCTCTGCAAGGCTCTGAGCTAAGGAAAGATCTGGACAGTTCTGTTACAACCCCCTGCAGATGTTTTCTATTGCCCTTGGAATAAAATTCAGTTTTCTCAGCCTTGACTCCAAGGTTACTCCAAGGTTTCTTTTTTCTTTTTTTCTATTATCTTTATTTTATTATTATTTATTTATTTATTTTTTACCAGAGCACTACTCAGTTCTGGCCTAAGGTGGTGCAGGGGATTGAACCTGGGAATTCAAAGCCTGAGACATGAGAGTATCTTAGCAGACTCTCACCAGACTCTTAGTGGTGAAGCAGTGCTGCATGTGTCCCTTTCTCTCTTACTCTACCCTCTTGATTTCTGTCTGTCTCTATCCAATAATAAAATAAAGATTAAACATTTTTTTAAAAAGAGTGAGAGGGGGCAGGTGGTAGTGCACCTGGTTGAGCACACATGCTACAATGAGCAAGGACTCAGGTTAAAGACCCTAGTCCCCACCTTCAGTGGTAAAGTGCTGTGAGTGGTGAAGCACTGCTACAGGTGTCCATCTCTCTCATCTCCTTACATCTCCATTTCTGGACAATAAAAAAGTAAAGATGATAAATACATATTAGAAAGAGAGTGAGAGAGAGAGACACCTGAAGCTCTGCTTCACTGCTCACAAAGCTTTCCTCCTGCAGGTGGAGATTGGGGGCTTCAGCCTGGATCCTTGTGCACTGTAACATGCATTCAACCAGGTGTGCAGCCACCCGGCCCCAGACTCCACGGTTTCTTATAACCTGGTCCCTTCACATCCCTGGGCCTCCTCTCCCCTCCTTCCTTTACTTTCTCTGCCCATTGCCCTGAGCTGCCAACAAGCCCAGGCAGGGCCATGCTGTCAGGCACGTATGCCTCTTCTCTCTACCTCCTCCTCCTCCCCATTCCTCAAACCTTAGCTCAAGTTCCCTTTCTTCTGGGAAGCCTTCCAGGCATATCCCTCCCTGTGGGGTTGAGCTGTCCTTCTTGGCATTGCTGGCAGTGCCTGATCCAGGTCTGGGTGTCCAGCACCTTGCCAGGCCCTGGCACATAAATGTCCAGCAGACTGAGAAAACACAGCTGGCATGGCGTTGGCTGGAAACTGGGTCCACATGTGCGTAGTAGGATTTGGGTTCCAGCCTCCACCTGGGTGCTCTGAAGCCTCTGTCCTTTACCAACAATCCACTGCCTCCCAGGATTCATTAGAGAAGGGAGAGATGGGGGCCAGGTGGTGGTGCATCTGGTTAAGCGCACACATTACAATGCACAAGGACCAAGGTTCAAGTCCCCAGTCCTCACCTGCGGGGGCAGGGGGAAGCACCATAAGTGACGAAACTACTGCAGCAGGTATCTCTCTCCTTTTTTAAAATTTTTTTTTAGGTTTTATTTATTTATTCCCTTTTGTTGCCCTTGTTTTATTGTTGTAGTTATTGTTGATGTCATTGTTGTTGGATAGGACAGAGAGAAATGGAGAGAGGAGGGGAAGGCAGGGGGGGGAGAGAAAGATAGACACCTGCAGACCTGCTTTACTGTTTGTGAAGCAACCCCCCTACAGGTGGGGAGCCAGGGGCTCGAACCGGGATTCTTATGCCGGTCCTTGGGCTTTGAGCCACGTGCACTTAACCCACTGCACTACCGCCCAACTCCCATCTCTCTTCCTCTTAACTTCCCCCTCCCCTCTCAATATCTGTCTATCCAAAATAAATAAATAAAGATTTTTGGGGGCGGGGTGATGACACACCTGGTTAAGTGCATATGTTGCAGTGTGCAAGGACTGGAGTTCGATCCCCCAGGCCCCCACCTATGGGGGGAAGCTTGCGAGTGAGTGGTAAAGCAGGGCTACAGGTATTTCTCTCTCCCCCTTTCCTCTCAATTTCTGGTTGTCTCTTTCCAATAAATAAATAAATATAATAATAATAAAAGAAGATCATCTAAAAATAGAGAGAGAGAGAAGGGAGAGACTAGTGTGGATGAAAAATCATCAGGGGGGAGTCAGGCGGTAGCGCAGCGGGTTAAGCGCAGGTGGCGCAAAGCACAAGGACCTGAGGAAGGATCCCGGTTTGAGCCCCCGGCTCCCCACCTGCAGGGGAGTCGCTTCACAGGCAGTGAAGCAGGTCTGCAGGTGTCTGTCTTTCATTCCCCCCTCTGTCTTCCCCTCCTCTCTCCATTTCTCTCTGTCCTATCCAACAACGATGACATCAATAATAACTACAACAATAAAACAACAAGGACAACAAAAGGGAATAAATAAATAAATAAATATAAAAAAATTTTAAAAATAAAGAATCAGAAAAATCATCAGGGGGCTGGCCAGTAGCTCAGCAGGTTAAGCGTGTGAAACACAAGGATCCCAGTTCAAGCCCCCAGCTCCCCACCTGCAGGGGGGTTGGTGAAGCAGATCTGCAGGTGTCTATCTTTCTCTCCCCCTCTCTGTCTTCCCCTCCTCTCTCGATTTCTGGCTATCCTATCCAACAACAACAGTAGCAATAACAACAAAGGCAACAAAATGGGAAAAATGGCCTCCAGAAGCAGTGGATTCATAGTGCAGGCACTGAGCCCCAGTGAAAACCCTGGAGGCAAAAAGAAATGAAATGAAAAGGAAAGAAAAGAAAAGAATCATCAAAGGCAAGTGACATTTGTTAGGATGTGTCCAGTTTGCAGGAAAGGGTATTCCTAAGGGAGAAATACACAAACAGGAGTTTGTGGTGGGCTTGAGCAGGGATGGGGAGACTTCTACACCCCAAAAATTGAATAGACCCCAGCTGGGATGCAGCCTCTAGGCACCCTTGAAGGTCCTGAGAGAGATGGCAGGTAGTGACTCCTTTGAGACAGCAGGCAGAGAGAGACCTACAGTGGCCCCTGTGCTATGAGGGGCCAAGGAGGAGTGTAAATGACAGTCCCCACTTCCCCAGGCTCTACGTCCTGAAGCTGTCAGATGACATCGGGAACTTTGGGGAGGTGCGGCTTCCCCTCCTCGGCTGCCTTGGGGTCTCCTGGGTGGTCGTCTTCCTCTGCCTCATCCGAGGGGTCAAGTCTTCAGGAAAAGTAAGTCCCCCAGCCCCACTGGAACCTGTACCCAAAATGACTCCTCCTGTCCTTGCTGGGCTGTGTGTGGCGGTGGAGGGAGATGCAGCAAGGGAAGCAGGAACAGAGGAGGACCAACAGGCAGTCCCCAGCTTGGGAAAGAAGCTGGGGTATCAAGTTGTCCCCACATCTCGCCCCCAGGTGGTGTACTTCACAGCCACATTCCCCTATGTGGTGCTGACCATCCTATTCATCCGCGGTGTGAGCCTGGAAGGCGCCTTCACGGGCATCATGTACTACCTGACTCCACAGTGGGACAAGATCCTGGAGGCCAAGGTGGGATGTGAAGGACACACCCCCTCTCCAGAAGGGCGGAAGGAGGCCTGCTCTGACCGCTGACTTTGGCCCTTCACCACCTGTCCCTCCCTGCAGGTGTGGGGGGATGCCGCCTCCCAGATCTTCTACTCTCTGGGCTGTGCTTGGGGAGGCCTCATCACCATGGCCTCCTACAACAAGTTCCACAACAACTGCTACCGGTGAGATACTCCCCGCTAGCAGGGGGCAGCCCTGCTCCCTGCCTTCCCTGACCCCTCTCCAGCAGACCCACCAGATCCAGAGCAACCTCCCAGGTCTCAAGAGCCTCCCCCTTGAGATTCTGAGAAGACAGGGTCTGGATGGAGTCTCTGGAGCAGGGAGAGAGAAGAGAAATAGCCATGGTGGTGTCCAGGGAGCCACGGGGACTCAAAGCCTGAGTCCCACTTATAGGCCAGGAAAGAGGTGATGGGGACTTTAAAAAAAAAAAAAAGACTGATTATTTTATTTATTTGTTTTCATAAGCAAGGAGGTACTGGGGAGATAGCATAATGGTTTCGCAAACTGACTTTCATGCCTGAAGCTCTGAGGTTTCAGGTTCAATCCCCAGCACCACCATAAGCCAGAGCTAACCAGCACTCTGATAAAAATAATAAGTTAAATTAGAAACATACAGGGGAGGGGCTGGGTGGTGGCACACCTGGTTGAACACACATGCTACAATGGGACTGGGGTCTGAGCACCCAGTCCCCACCTATAGGAGGAAAGCTTTTCAGGTAGTGAAGTAGTGTTGCAGGTGTCTCTCTGTCTCTCTATCACACTCTTCTCTCTCAATTTCTGGCTGTCTCTATTCAATAAATAAAGAAAAAATAAAATAAAAAAACATACTGAGGAGAAAGACCAGCTCAGCTCAGGAATATAGTAGTATCAGAGATTGAACCTGCAACCTCTAGGTCCTCAGGCAAGTAAGTCTGGTGTGTTGCCATTGTGCTGCTTCTCTCAGCCAACAGTGGACACTTTTACCTCTGGAAGATTACCTGTCTCCAAGTCTTCTCTGGGGCCAAATGGCACAGAGAGGTGCATGCTTCTGGTACTGAACTCTGCTTCTGTTTCCTGGCCCACCAGAGACAGTGTCATCATCAGCATCACTAACTGTGCCACCAGCGTCTACGCAGGCTTTGTCATCTTCTCCATCCTTGGCTTCATGGCCAACCACCTGGGCGTGGACGTGTCTCGAGTGGCTGACCATGGCCCCGGGCTGGCCTTTGTGGCTTACCCTGAGGCCCTCACTCTGCTGCCTATCTCTCCGGTGTGGTCACTGCTCTTCTTCTTCATGCTCATCCTGCTGGGGCTGGGCACCCAGGTATGTGGCTCGGGGCATGGGCTACTGACTGGGGGAAGCAGGGGAGGCTGGGACAGCAACTCAGTCCTGATGGCTGCGGCCTGCAGTTCTGCTTGCTGGAGACACTGGTCACGGCCATTGTGGATGAGGTGGGGAACGAGTGGATCCTGCAAAAGAAGACATATGTGACCCTGGGCGTGGCTGTGGCTGGCTTCCTGTTGGGCATCCCCCTCACCAGCCAGGTAAGAAGTGGAAGGAGGGCTGGGGAGACAGCATAATGGTTATACAAAAGGCTTTCATGCTTGAGGCCCTGTAGCTCCAGGATCAACCCCCAGCATCACCATAAGCCAGAGCTGAACAGTACTCTTGTCTTGCTGTTTCTTTCTCTCTGTCTCTCTCTCATTAAAATAAATAAAATAATTTTAAAAAAATAAGTGGGAGGGAAGGTTAGACTGAGGCTCCCACAGAATGGAGGGGTTGACAGTGAGGACTCCTCACCACGGGCACCCCAAACTCAGTCACCTGCCGGCCTGGTCCTTAGGCAGGTATCTACTGGCTGCTGCTGATGGACAACTATGCGGCCAGCTTCTCCTTGGTCATCATCTCCTGCATCATGTGTGTGTCTATCATGTACATCTACGGTAAGCTAGCCTTCCACATCCCAGCACTTGGCCTGCCCACCCTGGCCTGCCAGGCCTGCTGATCCCCCTCTCTCCAGGACATCGGAACTACTTCCAGGACATTCAGATGATGCTGGGCTTCCCACCACCCCTCTTCTTCCAGATCTGCTGGCGCTTCGTCTCTCCAGCCATCATTTTTGTGAGTCACTGGGCGGCCCATCATTCCCCACCCCCACCTCCCTGGTCAAATGCCTTTTCCTTGGGAGTCATTGCAAGGAGAGCAGAAGCCCAGCCCCTGGCCAGAGCTCCCATTGCACCCACACACACACACACACACATATGCACAACTATAGCCATGAAGAATCTGAAGAAGGCTGCAGGAAGTTGGATGGGTATACAGAAGCTCAGAGTTCCCTAGGCCCTGGCCCCAGAAGCCATGAGGGAGAAAAGAGCCTTGAATTGGACTGAAGACAAGACTCTATCACTGAATTGCTGATGGCACCTGAGAGTTGTCCTACCTCCTTTCCCATGTTCCTGGCACCCCCAGGCTCTCTGGCAGCATTCTTAATAGTGCCAGCCTCCCTGAGTTTCTTGTTCCTCACAGCCAGGGTGCTCGGGGTACATGATGTGAATGTGTGGGTGTTCCTGAAGCAAGTTGTACAAGTCCAATGCCAGATGAGGATCAGAGGCACCTCTGTAAGCCCTTCAGGCCCTGGAGTTATTCAGTCCACCAGCTTTCAGTCTCAGGAAGCTCCCTTCAGGGGGCTGGGCTGGGCTGTGCTGCTGGAGGGAATGCCCACCATGACATGAACCATGTGCTTTTTGCTCCCTGTTCTTAGATTAACCTGTTAATCTATGTAAAGGGGGCATTGTTGGCCCCTTGCTACGGAAGAGGAAACCCAAAGGGATGTTAAGAGATTGATCAGAGGCTACATAGCAGGTTGTCTGGTTTGGAGGCTAAGTGTGGGGTCAGTGCTAGGCTAGGTATGACTTGACAAGAAGGAAGAATGGACATCTACAGCTAGAACGCTCCAGTTTTGCTCCTCTGTGCTCACGATAGGAAGGAGGGGGTACAAGGGGTAAGAGAGTATGGTACTCAATCCCCAGAGAAGAGGCGGGGTCACCTCTGAGTGACAGCAGGGTCAACCTAGCAGCAAGAGGCAGTGTCCAGGGCCATGTCCCTGTCATACCCAGCTCCTCTGTGCCACAGGGGGCACCAATTTCCACTTTGGCTCATGTTGCTGGGGAAAAAAAAAATGAAAAGTCCTCTGAGGGCCGAGGCCTCACCATAGGGTGTGAGGTCTTCCCTGAGCCTGGCACAGGCACCAGCTCTGGCCATTCGCCCAGCCTTGAAACAGGAGGAGCGGAAGTCTTCTGGAAGTGGTGGGAGGCTGAGGAGGGAGGCACCCTGCCAAACATAATGTCCTCTTGGGGTGCCACTGAGCTCCAGGCAGCAGGGAGTCAATTTCCACGGTTCCTAGGACCAACCAGAAAACCAGCAGATACAGTGCAGGAGTCAGGAAGGAGAGGCACAAGAGGGGTCTACAGAGGTAGCCTCAGCTTGGGTCCAATGTATTGGAAAGACAAAGTAAAATGGAGCAGCTTCTACTCTATGTTGAGAAAGGCAGCCTGGAATTACCATAAGGGGAAAGCTCTGGCTTGTTTTGTTGTTGTGGGCTTTTTTTTATTTTACTTATTTTTTCCTATTTATCTTTTTTAATATTTTATTTTGGACCAAAACAGAGAAACTGAGAGGGAAGGGAAGGAGGAAGGGAGAGAAGGGGAGAGAGAGAGAGAGAAGAGAGAGAGACCTGCACAGGGCTGGGCAGTGGCTCACCTGCTTAAGCTCACATATTACCAAGTACATGGACCCAGGTTCAAGCTCTGCTCTCCCCACCTGAACGGTGGAATACTTCATGAGCAGTAAAGCAGGTCTGCAGATATCTTTTTTTGTCTCCAGGGTTATTGCTGGAGCTAGGTGCCTGCACCACGAATCCACTGCTCCTGGAGGTTTTTTTTTCCCCTTTTGTTGCCCTTGTTTTATTGTTGTTGTGGTTATTATTATTGTTGTCATTGCTGCCGTTGTTGTTGTTGTTGGCTAGGACAGAGAGAAATAGAGAGAGGGGAGGATGACAGAGACGGGGAGAGAAAGATAGGCACTTGCAGACTGGTTTCACTGCCCGTGAAGCGGTGGGGAGCTGGGGATTGGAACTGGAGTCCTTATGCCAGTCCTTGCACTTCACACCATGTGCACTTAACACGCTGCACTACTACTAAACCCCCTTTTTCTTTCTCTCTATCCCTCCTCTATCAATTTCTCTGTGTCCTAGCTAATAAAAATTAGAAAGGGGGGAAAAAAGCCACCAGGAGCCATGGATTCATAGCGCCAGCACTGAGCTCCAGTGATAACCCTGTGGCAAAAAAAAGAAGAAAAATAAAAAAGAAAGAGAGAGACCTGAAGCAATATTTCACCATTTGTGAAGCATCCCCCTGCAGATGGGGACCAGGGGCTTGAACCTGGACCTGTGAACATGGCTAACACATGCACTCTACAGAGGGCACCACCAGCAGCCTTTTCTTCTTCTTTTTTTTTTTCATACAGAAAGAAATTGAGAGGGGAGAGGGAGAAGGAGAAAGAGAGACACCTGCTTCACCACTTGTGAAACTTTCCCCCTGCGAGTAGGTCGGAGGGCTTAAACCTGGTTCCTTGTGTATGGTCCTATGTGCACTCTACAAGGTGCATCACCACCCAGCTTCTTTAGATTTCTGAAAACCTCCTTTGGCACATCCCATCCTTCTGTCAACTCCAATAGGTATACACCTAGACCAGGATCTAATGCCTTGTTATAAGCTCCTGCTGTGTTCAGTTATGGCCCAGGAAGGAGTCCCTGGATGGATGTGCATCTCCTGCTTAATTTGGTTCCTAGGAAGGCTTGAAGAGCCTGATCTCAGGATGCAGTGGAGAGTTCAGGAGGCAAATACTGAGCCCCCTGTCAAGCTGAAGCACACACACACCAGGCCCTCCAGCTGGCCCATGAGTACCTGCCTACATTTCTACTTCCTCTAGGATTTTTTTTTAATTACTGTTGATGTTGTCCCATACTTTGTTTCCCAGCTCATTTCTTTTTTCCCAAAGTGCCTCCCAGTCTGGCACTCAGCTTTGTGGCCTCTGAAGATTGTCAGGTCCCACAGACAGGCCCTGGTTTTCCTTCTCCTCTCCCTAACCCCCTCATTCCTACCCCTCTGCAGTAGTCAGCTCAGATCACCCAGTGAGATTGTACTTAGTACTGGAGACCCAGAACTCATGCAATCCCAGAAGCCCCCAGGTTTGTAGGAAACAAGATGCTTAGCAGAGAATGCCAGAGAGCCCGTTCAGGAGGAGAGGATGAGAAATCCAGAGAGGCTTCTTGGAGGAAATGGCAGGACAACATGAAGCATTTTGACTCGTTTTATTCTTGGCCCTCACAGTATGGAGACATTTATGGTCAAAAAGCAGAGCAGGAGGAATTGAGTGGTGGTGTACCCACTAAAGCAAACATTATCATGCGATAGGACCCAGGTTCCAGCCACCAGTCCCCACTTTCAAGGGAGAGGGGGAAGCTACAAGAGCAGTGAAACAGTGCTGCATTTCTCTTGCGTGCGCTCTCTCCCCCCATCTCCTCTCAATTCTCTAGCCTATCCCCCCCACTCACCCCCAAAAAAAGGGGGGGAATGAAAGGTGGGGAGAAGAGTGAATAAAAACCCTGGGGTTTGACAGATGAAGATGCAGAAACAGATTTTCCAGAATAAATAAAGAGGGATGGAAAATGCTTGGCAAAGTTGAAGGTTTGGGTTTATTTTAATTATTGTTTTTATAGGTTTGTTTATGTATTGAAAAGAGTGGGAGAGCAAAAACCCAAGCATCACTCTAGTATATGCAATGCCTAGGATTGAACTCAGGACCTCATGCTTGAGAATATAATACTTTATCCACTATACCATCTCCTGGGCCACCAGAGCTGAAATTTTGGGAGAGCAGTGACATGGCCAGAAAGATAAACTGAAATAGTGTTGTCAGGTGTTACATAAGCAAAAGACTAAGTATTTGATGGGCTGATTTTTTAAAAAAATATTTATTTATTCCCTTTTGTTGCCCTTGTTTTTTATTGTTGTAGTTATTGTGGCTGTTGTAATTGTTGGATAGGATAGAGAGAAATGGAGAGAGGAGGGAAAGACATAGAGGGAGAGAAAGATACACCTGCTTCACTGCTTGTGAAGCAACTCCCCTGTAGGTGGAGAGCTGGGGGCTCAAACTGGGAGCCTTACGCCGGTCCTTGCATTTTGCACCACCTGTGCTTAACTTGCTGCGCTACCACCCAACTCCCTAATTTTTTTTTTAAATTTATTTATAAAATAGAAACACTGACAAGACCATAGGCTAAGAAGGGTAAAATTCCCACCACCAGAGCTCCATATCCCATCCCCTCCCCTGATAGCTTTCCTATTCTTTAACCCCGTGGGAGTATGGACCCAGGGTCATTATGGTGTGCAGAAGGCTTCTGTAATTGCTTCCCCGCTAAATATGGGCATTGACAGGAAGATCCATAATCCCAGCCTGTCTCTCTCTTTTGATGGGCTTATTTAACTGTTTCCTAACTGATCCAGATTATAGCAAAGACAGACCCCTCCCCTTCCACAGTAACTGTCTGCCCTCCAGGCCCTGGACCCCTGGCTCCATTTGTTTTTTTAGCTACCCAAACATTGACAGTGCCTCTTCCCACCCCAAAGTACTTCTTCGTAGTTGGGGGAACTGGCAGGAAGGGAGAAGGTGCCGATAGTAGGAGGAGGTGCTCGAGGTTTCTGGGTGTTGCTGGGCTGACCTCACTCCCACGATGATGCCCCACTTTGCAGTTTATTCTCATCTTCACCGTGATCCAGTACCGACCGATCACCTACAATCACTACCAGTATCCAGGCTGGGCTGTGGCCATTGGCTTCCTCATGGCCCTATCCTCCGTCATCTGCATCCCACTCTATGCCCTGTTCCAGCTCTGCCGCACAGATGGGGATACCCTGCTCCAGGTAAGCAGTGGGGGCAGGCACTGGCTGCAGGGGGTGGATGAAGCCAAAGGGGGTGGATGAACGAGTCTAGAGGGCTCCCTTCTGACGTACTCTGCCCACCCCTAATGTGTACACCTACCTCTTCTGCAGCGCTTGAAAAATGCCACAAAGCCAAGCAGAGACTGGGGGCCTGCCCTCCTGGAACACCGGACTGGGCGCTATGCCCCCATCATACCACCCTCTCCTGAAGATGGACTAGAGGTCCAGCCACTGCACCCGGACAAGGCCCAGCTCCCCATGGTGGGCAGTAACAGCTCCAGCCACCTGCAGGACTCCCGGATATGAGCATAGCTGCCGGGGCATGCCCCACCCCCACCCTGCACTCCCACCAGAGACTGGGGTTGGCAGGGGGAGGGGGGCAGCACCTGCTTCTGACTCACCCTGGCCAGGGCAGCTGCTGTCACCTTGGCCACCATTGATAGCGCAGCCCTTTGTGTCCCCAGTGTTTACAGGTCCTTTGGATGCCAAGATGGCAGCTGGGGGGGGGGGGGGTGTCGGTCTGGACCATGGGAGGGCTGCTGGGGAAGTGGGAGCCAAAGCACTTTGGAAGGGGACTTAGGCTGGGTCCCCCAGAGACCTGCGGGATTTTATATGGCCTCTATTAGCCCCACACTCTTTCTTGAGCTGAGGTTCTGGCTGGGCACCCCACCACCCCCCACACCCACCTGCCTCCCTTCGTGGGCCTTCAGCCTCCTGACAGTGTTCCTGCCTTTAGAGCAAACCCCAGCCTCTGCCCAGGCACGTCAGAATCTTCCTCTCTGGGGTGAGGTGAGGGGCTGTAGGCTGCGTAGTGTTACTTGTCAGGCTGTGCTGCCCAGCCCTGTCTGTCTGTGTAATTATTTTTGTAAGAAAAAAAATGTATTATCTGTGGTTGCCACCCCTTGTCCCTAGCCTTGGGCCCAGTCTGTCTTCCAGGCCTGCCTGCACCTTACTCAGTGGCTCTGGGGTCTCTACACCTCATTCCAGCCCTGGCTGTCAGGCCCAGCCAGCAGAAGCCCATGACCCAGTAGCCTGCCCAAAGCACAGTTTTTGGAGGGCAGGGTTGGAGTGCTGCTTATTGGAGGTTTGAGCCAAGAGCCCTAGGGAAGGGGGCCCTATGTGATCCCCCCTTCTCTCCCTCTACTGGGCTATAAGGACCCAATCTTCCCCAACTGGGCTGCCCTTATTCACGTGCCAAATGGCCCCAGCTCACGTACCCTGTCCCCCTCCTCCAAACCCTGCAGTGTCCACTTATCCATCCTCAGTGCCCCACTGTGCAGTGACAGCCCCAACCAAGTAACCTCTAATCCTCTGTAGCAATAACGGTGCATTGCCCACCCCTGCCCATCCGTGCGCCACTAGGATTTTAAAGTCCATAGATTTTAATGAAATTTCTATTCCTGTCTCTGAGCTGCTGCTGTGCTTTGTCTGGGTTTCCTAGGGGACAAGAATCAGGGCTGGGATGAGACCTTGCCTGCCAGGCCTTTGTGGAGGCCTGGGAGGGGAAAGGTCTGGGGTTTTGATGATCTGGTCAGATGCCTGGCAAGGGGCTGGGATGGGGACCAGACAGACAGCCTTGGGTTCTTCCCAAGGACCCATCCAAGATGAGATCAGAAGCTAGCTAGGCACGGCAGCAGCAGTGGCCCAAGTTCCAGCAGGAGCGGAAGACAAGTTCATGCCCAGTCCTTCAGGTTGGTGCATGGGGCGCTACACTGGACACTGGCATGGAAGCTGGCCTTATCCCAGGACTACACTGAAGCCTCCTTCCCCAGCGGCAGGTTGCAGCCAGATCTTGAGGGCGGGGGCAGTTCTTCAAAGGAGGAGAAGGCAGGCAGGGCTGGAGAGGTCTGTTCCCAGCTCCAGCAGCCCCATGTAGGCAGGGCAAGGGCCTCAGGCCCTGGCTGGACCCCAGGGGCCGCTGCCTGAACAGGAAGGAGTGGGTATAAGGGAGCCATGACCTGGCCTTTAGCCCACTCTGCAAAGATGCCCAATGGCCTTGGTTTACCTGTGGCTGACAGAGATACAAGAAGGTGGTAGGCGTGCCTGCAGCTCTTGTTGCATGGCTGCCTTCTGTTCCTTCAGCTCTGAGAGACAGGAAAAGCATCTGAGACACAACACCCTGCTTCTCCAGACTATGTGCATGTGCAGGGTGGAGAACAAGAGGTTGGGTGCTCAGGAGCCTACTCACGGTCCTCACCTGCCAGCGTGGGCTCTGGGGTTCCCTCAGAAGGCCGGGCTGCCCCAGTATACTCCTCCTCCAGACGTCGCTGCAGGGAGAACTGGCTCAGTAGTTTGGTCTTGCAGAATGATGGGGCAGGGTGGGGTGGGTCAGGCTCCAAATCCTTAGAGCAGAACCCACTGGACCTCTTTACCCCAAGCACCTGAGGGCAGGTCCTGAGGGAAGCACCAGCCTCCCTAAAAAGCCGAATTGGCAAGGTGGTGGCTGACCTGTACTCAGACACAAAGAAAGGGAAGGAGGCAGAGACTGGGGCAAATTCAGAAGGTTGCTCTGGGATTAGGATCTCGGACCTTAGGCTTCTAGGACTTGCACACAAAAGAAGCTTGTGCACATAAAAAAAAATGGACACAGGAATTACAATCTTTACTCACAGAGACACACTCCAGCAGGGAGTGATGTGTCTATACTCAGCAGAAAAGCTCCAAGGGGATACCCAGTTGCATGCAGCTCACCTGCAGGATGGGGATCTCCTTCTCCAAACTGTGACATTCCTCCTCCAGGAGGTTCCTGGGATGCAGGGCAGGCACCACAGGACAGAGCCTCAGCTGAATCTTCCACACAGTCAACTGCCAGGCCCTCTTTCCTCAGCCTGCCATGTCCTCTGCTGCCTGGTTGCTGTCCCAACATATACTTCCAGCCTCCCCTTGTCCAGTTCAGTGCCCACATTAGCAGGCATGATTCTCTCCTTTGCACTACTGTGCTGAGCCTGCAGCTCCTCCAGCTGTTCTGTGGCTTAAAGCCCTTTTGTTATTAACCATCCCTCACCCAACCCCTGCTCCAGTCAGGATAGAGATTCTCTACACTCATGATCCCTGAAGGTTTCTATACTTGAAGCCCTGTAGCAACCTGCCTTTCCACCTCTCAGCCTTATTTTCTTGGGTCCTCTCACTATATATATACTTTTTTTTAATCAGAGCATTGCTCCGCTCTGGCTTATGGTGGTGTGGGGGACTGAACCTCCTATGTACTTTGAAGCCTCAAGCATGAGTCTCTCTGCATAACCATTACGCTATCTACCATTGTCTACCAAGTATATTCTCCATTCCCAAGTGCTAGTACTTCAGAATCCACCTCCACCCCCACTTCATACTCAGGAGCCTCACCGCAAGTGTCCAACAACCTGATCGACACTGTACACATTCAGTCGGTCCTTGATATTGCTGAGGTCCCTGGGATGGCTGGTGGCAGAAGAAGTCAACATCACTCTTCCCATGACACCTCACTCCAGCCTTCCGAACACAAATGCCACTTGTCCTAGGCAAGTTTCTCTTTTCCATAAAAGAAGGTAGCATAATACAGTGCAAAATGGAGGTGTTCTAGAGCCCTAGCTTATAAAGAGGCTCTGCCATGCCTCACTGTGTGTAACCTTGGGCAAATCACTCATGTTTTCTCAGCTTTGGTTTCTTCACCTACAAAATGGGGGCATTACCCACTTTATAGGATGCTATGTGAAAATTGCTGTCATTCTCTAATGGACAAACATGCTCCTGCTCCCTGACCTAACTAATTCAACCCCAGGTATAAATACCATCTGTTGCCCTTGCCTCTCAGCTCTCCCTGGCTTGTTTCTGTTTTCCAAACCTGAGGAATAACTGACTCCTGTCACCACCTCCTTTCCATGCCTATCTCTGCATATAGCAACCCCTCTTCCTGTCAAGTTTCTCTCCTTTTATAAATATTTATTTTATTTTAAAACTTTATCTTATTTGATAAAACAAAGTAATTTTGAGGGAGGGGAGGTAGAGAGGGAGAAAGAGTGAGATACCTGAAATACTATTTCATCACTTGTGAAGCTTTCCCCCTGCAGGTAGGAACTGGGGGCTTGAACCTGGGTCCTTGAGCATCATAACCAGGTGTGCCACCACCTGCCCCCCCCAAATTTCTCTCTTTCATCTACTTGGAAATCTGATCTTCATACTCCAAGACCCAGGTCAAATCAGCACTTCTCCAGGAAGCCTTGTTCACCCCCAGGCCAGGCAAGTATCCGCTAAGCTTTTGCAGTCCTCAGATGTTGATCCCTATCATTCTTAAATGACTGTAGTGTCCAGCCCCAGACCCACGAAGCCCTTTGGGACCTACTCCCCTTTGGCTGGGGTACTCTGCCAAGCAAGACAGAACCCTCCTCCCACTTCTTTACCTGGATTCACCAGCTCTCATTTGGATTAGCTTCTGTACAGGCAGAGCACACCTGGGATCCTCCAAGGCAAAGCGCAGGATCCTGGGGCTATACTGGGCCCAAGCCTGGGTCTGGTCTCTGCAGAAGTAAATATGGAGAAAGCTCAGGGCTTCCTTACCTAGGACTATACGAAACGTGACCCTGACCTTTTGATAGGTTCTGAGGAAGGGACCAAACATGAGGCCCCAGGCTCCCACCTGCCCTCTGAAATGGCCTTCTGGTGGAGACCTTGGAGCAGCTGTCGGAGTTCCTGACGCACGAGGTCTCTTAAGATTGGTGGTGGTGCCAGAAGGGAGGAGAGATCAGAGGTAGAGCAGGGGCCAGGAGCCTGGGTGGATGGAGCCTCATGGAGCAATGACCTTAGCATCGCCACCTGCAAAGAGAAAGGAAAGAAACCTCAAAAAGGGGGTTGGGGAGTGCTGAGAGAAGGACAGGGCTGGGTCAGACAGGAGAGTGAGATCTAACAAGACCTCAAACTTTATTGGGTGGGGCCAAGCGGCGGCACACCCAGTTGAGCGACCAAGTTTTCCAAGTTTAAGGACCGGGCCAGAGGCCCTGGTCCCCACCTGCAGGAGGAAGCTTCACAAGCGTGGTAAAGCAGTGCTGTAGATCGGTCTCTTGCTTTCTCTCTTTCTCTTTCTCTCCCCCCCCCCTTTCCGTCTCCCCTCTGAATGTCTTATCAATTTTTAAAAAATAATATTTTGTAAAACTTATTGGGCAGGTCCAGGAACCGGGAAGAAGCGAAAAACCCCTTGAGTCGTAAACGGCATCAGGACAGTGGGGACAGACCTGGGATGTGGCCCAGATTCCCCCCTGCTCACCTCTGCCCGCAGTTCCAGACTCAGGTCTACCATGGTCTCTCCCAGAATCCGCTTCACTTCGGGCCGCTCGGGGAGCGGGACGTGCTCTTCCACCAGCTCCCACAGCGATGGGGATTCTGGGGGCATGGCCAGCCCGCCCCGCCACCCCCACCCACCCGCTGCCCCGGCCGCCCTGGCCGCCCCGCTGCCCCGCGACCCTCCGCGCCAAGCTAGGATCTGCGCCACCGCAGGTTCTCTGTGCGGGCTCCAGGGAGACCGCTGACCCCGCCCCCTCACGCCACGCCCCCTCTTTGTAGCCAATCCCCAGGGCGAGAATTTCCGACCGAGGACCGTAGGCCTCCCTTCTGCCCCGCTCCGCTACGCCTTTTGGGGGCCAAGGTTCCCGGTTCAGCGGCCCGCGAGAACCAGGCAGCCAGACCCAGGGCCTAGCCCCGCCTCTTCCACACGACCGTCGCGGGGGAACTGTGCCGCTCCCAGGCCCCGCCCACTCCAGGGCGGGGTGGGTGGTGCCTCTCGCGGGGAATATAAACCTGGATCCTTCCTCCCCGCAAAGCCCAGGCCCCAAACACCTTCAGCTCCTGCCCCAGCTTCAAAGACAAGGGGTGGTGGTGGTAGTGGTGGGCGAATTTGTCACCTCGTTGCTTTAAGAGGTAAACCCTTCCCCCCTTAGAACTGCTTGTGTAGTGCTGAGGGGTCGGGGAAACTGGACAAACACATGGGAAGTTAGGGGCAGGAGATATATATATATATATATATATATATATATATATATATATATATATATAGTACAATGCTTATGCAAAGGACTCTCATGCCTGAGGCTTCAAAGTCCTAGGTTCAATTCCCTGTACCACCATGAGCCAGAACTGAGCAGTAAAATTAAAAAAAAAAATTTTGTAAAGGGTGGGGGGCAAGTTTAGGGGCCCAGATCTTCATCCCCAAAGAGACAAGGGAGCTGCTCCATTCACGTTTTTTACTAAAGCACCCACACAAGTTTCTGTGCAATGTACAAAGATCAGCCGACCATGGGGCTACTGCCTTCTGAGACAGGGAGGCAAGATCCAGTGGGAATGACCCAAACTTCACCTGCCACCACCCCCCACCCCATGCAAAGCTCAACCCCAAGAATCCAGGTAGCGACGCAGCACTCCCTCTGGTCCCCTCCTGGGGTGGCTCCTCAGTGTGTGTGTGTGTGTGGGGGGGTGCACCAGAATTTGCCCCTTACAAAGTTGAATGAAAAAAAGTTTCCCCTCCCCTGGGAGCATAGGGGATCCTTAGGTCTGAGAATTCCCCCTGGAAGAGACATGGCCCCTAGTCATCCTTCCACCCTTCCAGGCCTTAGGGGACTGGGGGAGGGGGGGACTGAGGCACAGAGAGGTGGAGTGACCTAGCCCTGGCCACTCAGCGAGGCAGTGCAGGGGCTGGCCCAACCCTGACAGTGAGGGAGGCTGTGCTGGGAATAGAAGGGCAGGAAAGTGGGTCAAATCCAGAGAGGGCCACACTTGAGGGGCCTGCCCAGGATGGAAGCCCCTAAAGTAGGTTCTGAAACTTCCAGGTGCAGCTGAGTGGCCTATTGAAGATTCTTGGAAAACAGAGCCCACAGTCTCAGTCCGGGTGTGGGGGGGGGTCCCCCACAGAGCTGTCACCAGCCAGGCTGGTGTAGGTCAGTCCTCTGGAAGGTAATCCTTGGCAATGGGAGCCTTTGTCCATTAGTGTCATCCCCGAGGGAGCCACGACGGGGGCCGCCCAATGTCCACTGTGATGTTGGTGAAGAGTGGTTGCCGAGACACCTCCAAGACCTGATACCGCACAGACCCAATGCCATCCCGTTTCATGGTCAGCTTCGTGTTCTGAATCTTGGTAAACCTAGGTGGGATGGAAGTGGGTCAGGGTCAGGGCTCACCATCAAAGCCTGTATGGGACCCTTGGGGCCATGCCTCAAACCATCCTGGGTCCCCCCAGGTGTGACTTTCTCCTTGACACCCCCTCCACTTTCTACCTACTCAAAGTCATACTGCTCTTGCATCTGGCCCCCAAAGAGCTCAGTCCCTTCTGTTAGAAAACAAAATTGTGATATCCTCACAAATCTTTCTCTCAGCTCACTTTCCTTTTAAATATTAGACCCAGACATGGGGTATCCCATGGGCACCTCAAAGGCAACAACAGCCTCTATCAGATGCATCATCTGTACTCCCTGAATTCATCATCCCTGTTTCTCATTCTTTAGTCACTCCTTCACCAGCCATTTACTGAGTAGTCCCTATGTCAAGCTCAACTTTGTGCACCAGGGACAGAACTACGAAGGGGACAGCAAGTCAGCTCTTCAAGGGAAGGCAAGTAACAAACAAGGAAAACATCAACTGCACAGGGAGACCAAGCTGACTGCCTTGGTAGGGCAGTGGCATCAAACTGACAGCAGGGGGAGGAGCACTCCAGATCAAGGTAATATGCAGACCCTAAAGTGGGAATGAGATTTCTATACATTAAGCAAAAGCTTAATGGGACAAGGGGAATAGCAAAGTAAAACTAGCTTGGAAGTTAGAGCATGTATGGGCAGGAGTCTGTAAATCAGAACAAGCAATTCTTGTTTTATTCTGTGAATGAGAAGACAGGGGAGGATTTTTTTTTAACCCAGTTTTTGGGGAGGGGGAATAGGAGGAGGGTAGGAGCAGGGGACATAAGAGAAGGGGACAACAAGGACACCAGAGGTCCCTGGTCATGTGATATGACAGAAGTTGAACTAAGGTAGAGCTAGTGAAGGGAAATTCAGATGAGCTCAGATATCTTGACTTACTGACAGTTTGGACATGAAGAATTCAGAACTTGGGGCCAGGTGGTGGTGCACCTGGTTAAACGCACATGTTATAATGCACAAGGACCCAGGTTTGAACCCCTGGTCCCCAACTGCAGGGGGGGAGCTTTTTGAGTAGTGAAGCAGTGCTGCAGGCCCTCTCTCTCTCTCTCTCTCTCTGCATATCACCTACTTTCCTCTCTATTTCTTGATATCTCTATCAAATAGATGATAAGTTTTTTTTTTTTAAAAATCAGAACTCTTAGGTTTCACCTTATGTGACCTTAGAGTCCCATAACCCAAAAATTTCTGGCTAGTGTGCCACTACCCCACCAAAGGCAGACACCATTAATTGATGGTAGGGCCCAAGACACTTCATTCCTTAAACAGAGCCCAAGCTGCCAGCATGTGCTTCTGGAGTTCCACTCTCACCTCATCCCAACTGTTTTGATCCTCCCATTTTTCCTGAGATCAGCTGAGCAATCTCCCTCACATGCCCTGAAGCCCTCTTCTCCCAATCTGTCCTCCCTTCCCAGCTCACCAGGATTTCATCTGATCTGCTTTTTCATCAGCTCCCTGGACACTCAGTGCTTCAAGCTTCTGCCAAACACCAACCCTATATCAGTGCTACAACCTACATGACCCACACACACATCATGGGCTCAGATGAGGGGAGGAAAACGTTGTTTTTCTGGTCAAGCTGGGGGTGCAAAAGCCTCCTGGGACCATTCCCTAGCATACCCCAGTCCCATCAACTGCTGCTTGCCTGGTTGGTTTCCCTCCTGCTATATCTAACATCTCTGCCAGCCCTTCCCCTTCTGCATACACAATGAGTGATCTTTCCAAAACAAAACTGTTCTCTTCCATTAGCTTAGTGAATACAGCACTGTGCCCAAAAGAGGTGTGTGACAAATATTTGTTGAACCAACAGCTCTCTTCAAACTCCAATTGATCACCACTTTCTCCAGGAAGCCTCTCACCATCATTCCCTCTTCTGCCAGGACAGCCCCTGGCTTTGAGTACCTTGTACTATAACTGACTATCCCCTCCCTAGAATAAACTTCACTTGGGATTTCAGGGGCTAGATGTAACTGCTCTGGGACCCTCCCCCCACCAAGGTTTGGTTGGCAAACAGCCTGAAAGAAGTGCCCAGAATCCCTGGTTTACATCCCACATGCCCTTGGACACCTCTCTCAGCCAGGACCTGACACCAAGACATGCTCAGAGACCAAGTAGCCCACTCCAGCCTCAAGTGGGGGAGAAGGGTCAGCACTCTTTCTACTCCCCACCCCACATTGCTCAGTCAAGCTTCCTTTGTGGCTCCCAAGCCCAGGAGTTGTGCCTAGTACCTCCCCTCTCATCCTATATGTTCTGGCACAAATGAGGCCTGTGGGGGCACAGACAGGAAAGTCATCTATCTACTCAGTGATGACTTGAGCTCTGCCTCTGAACTGAAGTCACTGCTAGGTATCAGTTTGGGAGTGAGAGGTGTTGGGGAGGGGGTGGGAGACATTGGAGTGGAGGTTGAAGATGTCAGGGTGTGAGGCTGAGCTGGGAGCAGAACAGGGATTAGGACAGCTGTGAGTTATCTCTGTGAGTCAAGGGTGAGGGTCCTCTCCGGAGTCAGAGGCTAGAGGGGCTTCAGGATCAAGGATGCTGGGGGTCACCTCTGAGGGTTGGGCTCGTTATGCTTGTCCCGGTCATGCTTGATCATGCGGTAGCGGCCTATGCGGATGTCTGGGCGAGAGATCTTCATCCCAGTCAGGGAGATCCTGGGGACAGGGACAGATGGACTGAAGCAGGTACTGGGCAAGGCAGGACACCATGCCCAGTCAGTATTGCACTCTCTCAGACCTCCCCACTCACCACCTACTTACCGGTTGAAGATGTCGTCATCCTCGCCACCCCAGCCCCAATACTCATTGGGGAAGCCATTGATTCTTAGAAACTGGGTTTTACTGAGCCCCGACACACCTCCAAAGTAGCCAGCATAGGGTAGCCTATGGCGTGGGAGGACAGATGTCAGATAGAGAGGTCATTGGAAACTCCAGAGAGAGGACTAGAGAAGGGGAGCGTGGGATGAGTGTGCCACAGGGCCCAGAAGCAGGGGCAGGAGGCTGCTGGAAGCAGTCAGTTTGGATGTGGGCAAAGGGTATGGACAGTGGGAGGTCTGGATCCTGAGAAGGGAGGCCTCACCGGAAGCCAAACTTGTCCATGGCGATGGCAAAATGGCGGGGTTGGTCACCGCAGCGGTACAGGTTTCGGTCATCCATGGGGACCAAGTCCACATCACTAAAGATGAAGCAGTCATAGGCAGCATCCTCTTTCAGTGCCTCAAGGAAACCCACATTGAGCAGCTTGGCTCGGTTGAAGGTGTCCTCACCATGCTGGTGTTGAAGGAGGGAACAGGTCAACACTGGGCCTGTGACAAACTGACACCTGCCATTACACCAATTGGGGGTGACAACACCTCCCCCCCCCCAAGCTCAGCTACACTACATTCCAGAATATGCTAGACTTTCTTGCTCTCATGCCTTGGTGTTATCAGTTCTTCCTTCCTGCCTGAAATGCTCTCCTCTGTTCTTGTGAAGTTCATTTCGTGTTTGCAAAGGATTCCCCCACTCCAGCATATAATTATTCATTTCCTCCTGTGTGCTGCACTTATGCCAATATTCATCTAAACTGTGATGTGGAATTCTCATTTCATTCATTCATTCATTCACTCACATCTGCCCTGTGGCCCCCTTTTGTCCAGCCAACCTCTTCATGCCAGTGGGGATCCTAGAGATGAGTGGGCCTGAACTCTATCCCTACTAAGCACACATTTAAAAAATTTGTTCACAGGCAGTGAAGCAGGTCTGTAGGTGTCTATCTTTTTCTCCCCCTCTATCTCTTCCCTTCCTCTCCACTTCTCTCTGTCCTATCCAACAACAATGACATCAACAATAACAATAACTACAATAATAAAAAACAAGGGCAACAAAAGGGAAAATAAATAAAATATTAAAAAATGGTATTATTTATTGGATAGAGACTGCCAGAAATTGAGAGGGAAAGTGGTGACAGAGAGAGAGAGAAACAGAGAAACACCTGAAACACGGCTTTACCACTCTCAAAGCTTTCGCCCTACAGATGAGGACAGATCAAACCCAGGTCCTTGCACAGTAATATGTGCACTCAACCAGGTGCATCACCACCTAACCCCTGAACACACACTTAAGAAGCAAGATAGACAAATAAATGTCTACAATGCAGAAGCCATGGGCACTGAACCACTGAGTCTCAGACACCTACCCTCTTGACTCATCTGGTTCAACCTCCAACTCCTTCTCTCTGGATATAGCCTTGGAGACCAGAACAAGACTGGATGAGTCTCATTTGCCTCCCTTACAAAATGACAATCACAAGGTCTACCTGCAGCCTTGGCCTGAGAATCTCAGGCCCCTGAGAAATGGGGCGCCAAGAACAGGTCTCCTTAGATCATGATCCTGGCTGCCAGAGCAGGAAGGACTCCCTGGCAGAAGCTGACTCTGAGCCCCTACCTGGAGAGGAGGTCTGGGAGTGGGTCATTCTGGAGGAAGAAGAGGAATAGGGGCCTCTCCTCATCACCTCCCAAGTTCCTCTGGATCTCTGAACTGCACAGCCCACTGGCTGGGCTCTTCCCTCCTTCCCCTGCACATCCTTTCCCACCAGCTCTTAAAGAAAGAAAATGGAGCAATGGTCCATTTTCTCTGGTGCATCAGCACTCCTTTCTAATCTCTCTCTCTCTCCAACCAGAAGCCCTGGGTTCCTCCCACAAGGCTCATAAACATGCTGGATGCTCTCCCATCTGGAAATCAAAAACCTTTCCTGCAGCTACTGCCTTACCTTTTGTCTTCCCTTCTAGGCAATGTCTTTTTTCTTTATTCTTCTTCTTCATTTTTTTAAGAGTTGTCTCCAATTGGCTATTTGCATTTTGACAAGTCTGATTCCTTTTTCAACCCACTGCAATCTGCTTCCACCCCCAGCATGCCCCTGAAATGGCTCTCACTGGGCCCACTTTGTTGCTAAATCCACTGGACGCTTCTTAGTCTCCATCCTTCCTTACTCCTCCAACAGTGCTCTGCAGCTGCCAGTCTTCCTTCCTGACACTCTTGGGCCCCCTCCAACCTTTCTGGCTGACCTTCACAGCCTCTGTGGCAGTCTGTTCCTGTCTCTTACATACTGGCTTTCTCCGTTCATATCTCATGCTCCCTGGGCAGAGTGAACATATTGGTTTTAGGGAACACCTACATATTGGCTTCCAAACCCCTCACTTCTAATGACTGTTTTGTCCAAGTCCCATGAACGACTTCTCCCTACTTCTCCACACACTCAAACTCATTGAATGAAAAAAAAAGAAGTCCAAGTGACACAGCCACCTCCAGATCTGGCCCAGCTCCTCTGTCCCCATCTTAGCAGGGGTTCAGCCATCCACACTGGAAAGGGCCAAAACAGAAATGGTCAAGTGTCCTGGTGTCTCTGTCCTTACTCTCCACTACTGCTGTCGCTTTTCTTCCTGTATCCCCACAACTACTGCCTGACTCATATGCAATTTCACTACCTCTTTCCAACATTGTAGCCTCTTCCCAACATGTCACCCTGCCACAGTTCTCCCCCTCCCATCCTATTCTCCATGTGTAATCAATGACCTTAGAATAAGAAAATGGAAGCTGGAGAGGCAGTATAGTGGTAATGCTTTTCTTCCAGGGGCTGGCGGTGGCACACCTGGCTGAGTGCACACACTACATTGCACAAGGACCCAGGTTCAAGCCTCCAGTCCCACCTGTTGGGGGAAAGCTTCATAAGTGGTAAAGCAGGGCTGCAGGTGTCTCTCTGTCTCTTTTCCTCTCTATCTCCCTTTTTCTTCTTAATTTCTGTCTCTATCCAACAGATATGTAAAGATAATAATAATAAAGATTTTTCTTCCTGAGGCTTTGAAATCACAAGTTCAATCCCCAGAACCATCAAAAGCCAGAGCTGAGCCGTGCTCTGGGGAAAAAACAAACAAATGGCACCTTGAAGCATTAACACTGCACCACCATTTTCACCTGGGATCTATAACTGCAGGCTGAAACTGAATGCCTTCATCATGCCTCCTGAGACTCCTTTAAAGTTGGCTTTCACCAACTCCTCCAGCCCCATCTTGGCTGCCCACCCTATCATACCTATTGGACCCCACACCTCAGCCAACTGTTCTTCAAAAAATGAGAGTTCTCTCACCAGGTCTTTCATCCTCCTCCAGCCTCACTCACCCTCAGGGAAAACATCACTTCCTGTCCCCCTCCCCCAAGACTACTAGCTCAGGGATCTCTGTGCCTCAAATGCAGTCACTCCATCATGCCAGTATCTGGGTGTCCTTTGTGTGCAGGAGGGCCCAGGCCCAGGGCTCGAATACGGACGGAGTTGAGTCCTTGGGACTAAGTGTAGCAGTACCTGGTCCTAAGGTGACTTCCTCTCCATGCAGGCTCCACCTTTCCTTCTCTGTAGGCACCCCCAAGGCCTACACCACTGTGAGATAACCCCAGCCTCTCAGGCCAGGCATATCCACACTCACCTATTCACATCATTCATATGCACATGCTTGTGCACACTGACATACATTCTGTGTATACGTTCACACACCCACATGATCCCAGGCAGACAAGGGTCCATGCATGTCCCAACCCCACAGACACAGTTGCTCAGGCAGCGCACCTGGTTGATGACGTAAATGCCATAATGCAGCCGCTGTCGCCTCAGGATGGGGTGCAAGTAGTGGAGCCAGTAGCGCAGGTGGTGCTCCCGGTGTCGGAAGGGGATGATGACAGCCACTGTCTGGGCTGGGGTGCAATCCGGTGGTGTGTAGCGGCCGCCCAGGAGCACACCAGGGTTCTCCCTCTGCACTCGCTCCAGAGGCATAGGGGACGTGAACTCAATCAGCAGCCGTCCCACTGCAGGTAGGGCAGTGGTGGAAGTCAGGCCTTCTTCACCCACTGGGCCAGGGCACCCCAGTGAAAGCCTCCAACAAACCTAGCCCCTTGTGGCCACCCCCCCCATGGGTCAAGACCCCATCTCCCCCATCAAACCAATTTGTCAGGCCATCTGCTGACCATGGAGGTAGATCCTGCCCTGCAGGCTCACCGAGACCAGGAGGCAAGTCAGGACAGGGCGGCAGGGTGGGCACGGTAGGGCCAGGCCGCACACTGGGGGTCTCAGACAGCCCGGAGCTGGGGGCAGTGGCATTAGGCCGGGAGCAGTTGGAGCTGCTGCTAGCGGCGGGGTGGAGGGCACGGGCAGGGCCACGGGCACTGAATCGGCTGAAGAAGGCCAGGTGCTGGGCATAGACGTCAAAGTAGAGGATGACGGCCACAAGAAAGTGCAGCAGGCAGAGCAGGAGCACAGCCTTGCAGACGCGCTCCAGCGTCCCCCCCAGCAATCTGCTCATCCCGCAGGAGGCCTCCGGCCCGCCCAATGGGCCCGGGCATCCGGCTGCCGGCCTGAGCAGGGGGGAGGGAGGAGAAAGAAGACCCAGAAGGTCAGATGGAGCTGGGCAAAGCCACCCACCCACCCCTGCCCACTGCTCACATTCAAGGGCCAGCCTTCACACTCAGCTGTTTCTCACACATCCTTTGGCACCATGGACTCACGCTAAACCACCCCCCCACACACACACACACACACACACGACTCACTACTCATGTACCTGAACTCTAACACTCACTTTATTTTTTTATTATTTATTTATTCCCTTTTGTTTCCCTTGTTGTTTTATTGTTGTAATTATTATTGTTAGATAGGACAGAGAGAAATAGAAAGAGGAAGGGGAGGCAGAAAGGGGGAGAGAAAGATAGACACCTGTAGACCGCTTCACGCTTGCGAAGCGACTCAGATGGGGATCCGGGGCTCGAACTGGGATCCTTCTGCTGGTCCTTGCGCTTTGCGCCACGTGCGCTTAAACCGCTGCACTACCGCCCAACTCCCCATCTTTTTTTTTTTAAATAATTATCTTTATTTCTTGAATAGAGACAGCCAGAAATCAAGAGGGGAAGAGGGAGGTTGAGAGGGAGAGACAGAAAGACCACTTTCTTCATATTTAGTGACATGCACACACAAGTACAGCCCCACACCCTTATGCTCAGGTGCATGGCCTCCCTGCACTTTGCACTGCTAAGAATATGGACATGTGCGGGACTGGGTGGTGGCACACCTGGTTGAGCACACATGTCAGTGCTCAGGGACCCAGGTTTGAACCCCTGGTCCCCAACTGCAGAGGGAAAGCTTTGCAAGTGGTGAAGCAGGGCTGTAAGTGTCTCTCTTTCTCTCTCGCTCTCTATATTCCTTACTCTCTCGATTTCTGGCTGTCTCTATCCAGTAAGTAAAGATAATAAAAAATTAAAAAAAAAAAGAAAACTAAAGATAAAAAAGAAAGAATATGGGCATGTGCGACTTCTGGTCACACTGGTTCATACCTCAATGTGGAAATGCACTTATCTGCAGACTTCTATGGACCACCAGCACCTCAGAAAACAGACCCCATACAATAACATCCTCGACCAGATTTACTAAATAACTATCTGCACTCAAAAGCCCTTTATATCTATGACTTCATCTCAAATCTTCCTAGAGGTAAGGTAGTTGGGTAAGACAGACCAGTTGGGACCAGACTGGGAAGTGGTCCTCAGCAATGGGGTAGTCCAAATATAGGCAATAAGTTTAGGGATATCTTCTGTCTGGAGCAAGAGATCAGAATGCAGGGCGGGGCGAGGAACATCCCTCCCCTAAGACCTCAAGGAAGAAATAGCATGAACTCCCTGGGGTCTGCCCAGCACTGTCAGTCGATTCCCAGAAGGGGACCTCCTGGGCCATGGCTCCAGCTGAGGTTCCAACAAAGCAGCAACACTTCTAAGGGGGACAGAGAGGGAGTGTTGGTAGGTTTCTGGAACTGCTTGCAGGAGCAGACTGAAGCTCACTGGCTGAAGGATACACTGTGTCACACAGCCAGCTACAGTAACCAGCACAGACATACAGAAAACTGTATCCAGAGTCACAGACACACCCGGCGGTAGGCAGGCAGGAAGGAGCCACTACACACTCACAAAGCCGCAGCTCCTGGACTCGCACCGCTGCGCATACAGGTTCTGGGGCAGCTCACAACAGCCAGCCCCACGTGCGAGCATCGCCACCCCTCCTCCCTCCCGGGCAGGGGTTCTGGGTCAGGACAGCGGCCCGGCTGCGAGGTGCGCCTGGGCGGGGCTGGAGAGCAGCGCGACCTGAACACGTGGCCCTCGGGTGATGGGGGAGGTAGCAGAGGCTGGGTGGGTGTGGAGCCTCGGCTGGGGGTGGCGGGGTGGGTGGGGGGCGTGAATTAGGGGAGTGGATGCGGGGGGCAACGGTCACCGGGAGCCGTGAGTGGAGCGCCTCCCGTGGCCACGAGGCCGGGGCGAGCGAGGACAATGAGGAAAGATGACTGGGGGAGGCAGAGGCGCCCGCCCCGGGTCGCACGGGGTGGAAGCGGGGCGGGGTGCAGCGGGGCGGCCGGGGTCTGGTGCCCGCCTCTCTCACCGGGTCCAGGGCGGGGGTCTCAGGGCTGCGCTCGCTCGGGGCGCCCCTGGAGGGGCTGGCTGTGCAATCTCGGGGCCCCCGGCCGGGCCGCGCGCCCCTCTCACCCGGCGCTCGGGGCTCAGCAGGGGGTGCCGCTCCGGTTCCGGCTGGGTTCAGGGCTCCGGCGGCTGCGGACTGCTCGGTCCCCCATGGCCCGGCCCCGCCGCCTCCCGCCGCCCGGTCAGTGGCCCCCGCGGCCCCCGGGCCGCCTCCCGCCGCCGCGGGCCATGGAGCCGAGCTGCCCCGGGGGCAGGGCGGGGCCGGGCAGCAGGGCAGACCCACGAACCCACGGACCACAGCGCGGCCGCCTCCCTCCCGCGCTACGGCGCCTCGGAGGGGCAGGCCCGGCCTGCGCGCTCACACGCGCGCCCCCGCGGCCCCCCGCCTACAGCGCGCCCGCACCCGCCGCGCGCCCCCGATGCCGCCCGCCCCCCCCACAGCCGGAGCCGGCGGCAGAGCGCGAAGCCCGGGATGCGGGCCGCGGGGGTTAGAGAGAGGCGGACGACACTGGTCCAGCGCATCCGGAGGTTTGCATTCCAAGTCAGGTCGGAGAGGGTGCGCATGGGCCCAACCCATTAGGGAACTGTGGGATCTGGGTTGGAGAATAAAACCTGCCGGAGCAAGGGAGGCTGAAAGAGATTAGGGATATGTCTACTCATTGATGGGAGCATCATTTAAGGGGCTGCTGGTTGGGCAAAACCTTCAAGGTATGGGCAGCATGTTTGGGGGGGCGAGGGGGCTGGAACTTCTAGGTTAACACTAGTTTGGGAAAAAAGATTGCACTGAGTGAGAGGAGCTGGACAGGACACTGGGAACCAGAGATCCCATTAGTTACGGGAAAAGGTGTAGGCCTAGCAGGAGGCAAATGAATAGGCTCCAGGCCCTTAAGAGTGGGGAACTTAGTGATGGAAGCCTGAAGGTAGAGTCCAGATTTGGCTAACTTGTGTTTTTCAGAGCAAAGGGAGGACATGGGGCTAGAAGGATTTCTCCCTTACCCCAAATAAGCACCTAGGCCCTTATCCCCAGAGTATCTTGTTCCCTTCAACAAAGACATTCAGAAGTCTGAAGCATACCACCTTACCTCTCCACCTAGGAGCTAGTTCTGTCCAGAGCACAGGCAAGGTAAATGAGTTAGAAAGTTTCCAAGAGGCAGGCATGAAGTGGAGGCCTATAGACATAGGCCTCAGTGAGAGGAAGTGGGGAAGAGGGCAACAGAAGCAGCACTGACCGAGACAAATAACATGTTTATTTCACAAACACTAGGAAAAAGTGGTGAAGGTGTGGGGAGGGACATAGGTGCACAAGCTGCAGTCATCAGTGGACCACTTCCCACAATGATGATCAGCCAGGCAGTGCCTCCAAGTCAACAGGCAGCAAGAGTGGGTGCAGGGAGGGCCCTGAACACCAAGCCCCCTGAAAGGCAAAGGGGCACAACTCCAGCTCTCCCAGGAAAGCCACAAATAAATAAGTGTGGGGCATGGCCCTCTCCACAGATGATCTAGTCACCCATCTTGACTCTGGAAGTCTGCAAAAGAAAAACAGGAGAAATCAAATAGGGATGGAGGAATACATAAGACAGTGACAAATGACCAAATATCCAGCCTAGCAAGCCCACAGCTGGATGAACAGACCACAACAGGTGGGTGATAGGACCAGGGTGGACACACTGTAACAGATACCAATGAAGAGGGACAGTGTGACAACCAGAGTTAGGCTGGAGAAAAAAAAGGTAGCACATGGGCAATGTCAGTCACTATGAATCAACTCAGCCAGGCAACTATCACACAGATCTTCAGCTGATCCCAGGCCACAAACTCAGACAAGACGCACACAAATCATACACGCTACCCTAGTGACAGCACAAGTACACCATACAAACACACCAATACAAAGACACATGCAAGGTTACAATCCAGTCTAAGCTACAAATAAAATCAGAAAACAGATAAAAACTAAATGAAAGCTACAGAAACACCAAGAAATGGGGGGGGGGGGGTAGGACTGTTGTCTGAAATACCATATTGCAGACAAAAATAAATTTATAGCTTCAAGAGGGGGAAATCTCAAGATAGGAACAAATGAGGTGGTAGAAGCTGATAAAAGGACCAGGAAGGATGCAACACCTCAGCCATTCCAGAAGGCAGGTGAGGAAGGGGTTGGGGACTAGGAGACAGAGGCTCCCCAATGAGATTCAGCACCTGAAGGATTGCAACAATGACCCCAAACAGTCCAATGGCACTGCCAAAGATCTCCACGATGAGAATCTTCACAAAGAGGCTTGGGTTCTGTGCATCAGCCAGGGCTGCTCCACTGCCCACGATACCCACACAGACGCCACAGAAGAGGTTAGAGAGGCCCACAGTAAGGCCAGCCCCAAACATGGAGTAGCCTATGAGGGTGAAAAGGAAGCACTTAGGCAAATGACAAAATATCAAACTGAGTGATCTAAATTGGGTGATAGGGAGAGGCAAACAGCCCAAGCTCTTTGCCTTCATACACCCACCCACCTACCTGCATGGTAGTTTCGATGACCAATGGCCTTGGGGTCAGTGGCTCTGAAAGGCTAATGGAGATAGAAAAGTAATCAGAAGTCACTTCCTATGCTGCACCTCCCTTTCCCTATTAGTGAGCAATATAGAGACCACACTGGGGTAGATGCCTACCCCACCCTGGTCTTCCATACCTCAGCCATGTTGCTAATGACAATTGCCATGATGATGCCATAGATGGCCACAGCCTCACAGAAGATGATACTGGCAGTGGTAGTGGTGGGCACAGGGAGTGGAGAGGAGAAAGACATGAGAAAGAAACTAACCTTTCCAGAGTCCCCAGTTACATTCTCCCCACTAACATTCTACCCCACCTAAAGTTGATTAGAAGCAGCAAGTCACAATCATTTCTGACAAACTTCCAAAGACTTACACTTACCTGACCAGGTTCTTAGTCTTGATCCTAGGGGCCTTCACCCCTCCTCCAATGATGGAAGAGCCAGTAATATAGATGCCCCTGGTGAAAAAATAAGAAATTGAGGGGGTCAGGCGGTAGCGCAGCAGGTTAAGAGCACATGGCGCAAAGCGCAAGGACCAGCATAAGGATCCCGGTTCGAGCCCCCAGCTCCCCACCTGCAGGAGAGTCGCTTCACAAGCGGTGAAGGAGGTCTGCAGGTGTCTATCTTTCTCTTCCCCTCTCTGTCTTCCCCTCCTCTCTCCATTTCTCTCTGTCCTATCCAACAACAAACGACATCAACAATAACAATAATAACCACAAGGTTACAACAAGGGCAACAAAAGGGGGGGAAATGGCCTCCAGAAGCAGTGGATTCATGGTGCAGGCACTGAGCCCCAGCAATAACCCTGAAGGCAAAAAAAAAAAAAAAAAAAAAGAAAAGAAAAAAAAAAGAAAAGAAATTGAGTGGCTGAGTCCCAACTCGACACTATCCCCAGAATGACTAATGACCCAATGACACCAGTTGTTATGACTCAATCTCTCCTCCTGGCCCCACCAACCCAATACTCACCATGCTGCTCCAACGACAGACAAGGAGATAGCCAGGCCAATGCCCAGATTTGACCACATGAAGGGGGATGTTTCAGTCAGGAACCTGGTGTAAACATAGAGAGGAAAGCAATTTGCCCCTGGTTGGAGGAACAATCACAGAAACCATTGCACCCCCCTCCTCCCCAACTCCACCAGTCCTGAACATTAAGACAAGGCTTTAAATCTCCCAAAACAGAAAGAAGACTACAAAGAGGAGGCTCCTAAGAGAATTCTCTCTCTGCCCCCCCCCCCATTACCATGCCACGTCAAAACGGAAGCCCAGGTCAAAAATGGTGTAGCAGATTCCTGCAACGGTGAGAAAGCAGGTGTTAGGGGGCCACTCCCTAATTAAGAAGGGAAGTTGCCTCCCCCAAAGGTCTGTCTACACACACCTAGTCCAAGAAAGAGAGTCCTCAAGCTGGCCCCCACTTAAAAAATTAAAGCTATTACAGATTCCTTTGCTTAGGGCCTCCATTTTTTGCCACTCCCTCCATCAACCCCTCCCAAGATCCCGGACCGCGATCCTCCACAAGCTGGTGCTGCTGGGAGGGCTGACTGGCCCTGGGGGGGCAGAGCTGTGCCGGATCCCGCCGGCCTCCGTTTACCCAACAAGCTGGGGCTGGGGTGGGGTGGAGCAGAGGAAGGACAAATCAACCGAGGAAAGAGGAACTGGGAGGCCCGCTCGTGAAACAAGCAAACCGGTCAGAATCGAGAGGGAATAAGGCCGTGGGGCGGGGGTGGGAGCGGTGCTGGTAGGTGGGGACTAAGGGCTGCCTGGTGCCCCCCCCCCGGCCCCTCCTCAAACCCCTGCACATCCGGGCCTTTACAGCGACAACAGAGGCCCCAAGGGCGTGGGGAGAGGGGCATCTGGGAGTGCGGGGTCCGGAGTGCGCGCTGGGCCCACAGTCTCAGGACCCCGTTTCCCCTGGGGGCTCCGTTCTGGCCAGGCAGCCCCCGCCTGCAGGGACCCGGCCTCACCCACGACGATCATGCAGGCCCAGAAGGCCACGAAGACTCCGGAGTAGAGCAGCACTAGCCCCGCCATGGCAGCTACGACGGCGGGGATCAGGTCGGTGGGGCCTGACCTAAAACCGCGTCCCTATCCCTACGTCCGCCGTCGCCCCGCAGTCTGTCCGCCCGCCCCGCAGCGTCACCTGACCTGACCACGTGATTCGCTAGCACCACGTGACCCACATCCCGATTCTGCGTCGCACCATAGTGGGTCCGGGACTTGGCGTCACCGGACTTTTGCAGACGCAGAGGATTGTGGTTGTTGTAGTCTCTCAGGAACTCTGCTTTGCACGACCCACCAGCCCTGCCTCCCTAGCTTGGCCTTCCAATCCACTGCCCACCCATGAAGTCCTATGCAGTCCCTCAAGGGTGCGATGCTGGGCGGGGGTAGATAGCATAATGGTTATGCAAAGAGACTCTCATGCCTGAGGCTCCGAAGTTCAGTCCCCCTCACCAACATAAACCAGAGCTGGGCAGTGCTCTAGTGTTTCAGTCTCTTTCTGTGCATCTCAAAAAGGGTGCGATGCTCTCTTCACTCTGCGCATGTTGTCTCCTCTGCATGAAGCATGCCAGTTCCTGCTCACATTGCCTAACAAACCATCCATCCTGGCAACTCCCTCTCAGGAAGCCTCCCCCAACCTGGAGACAAGGTGGTGTGCTGGCTCTTGGACTTCCACGATGCCCTGGGTATGTTTATGAAACTTCAGCAGGATCGTGACTTTTCTGTTTAAAATGTGCTGGTAGTGGCCCCAGAGGTGGCATAGTGCTTTTACTAGCGTTGTACTTACAAACATGAGGTCTCATGTTCCATTTGCAGCATCACAAGTACCAGTGTACTTTTTAAAAAAAAAAAAAAAAAAAAAACAGAGCACTACTCTGCCCTGGTTTATGGTGGTGCAGGGGATTGAACCTGAGACTTTGGAGCCTCAGGCATAAGAGTCTGTTTACATAGCCATTATACTATCTAGCCCCACCTCCCAACTCCATAGTGCTTTTTTTTTTTTTTTTTTTATGTAGTGACTCCAATTTCACCAGGAATAAAAGTCAAACAAGCCTGCTGATGTGGTTCCCCATGGCCCTAAGCTAACTTCAAGTCCTGATACTCACATTATCTCTGGCTGCAATGGCCTGTTTCCTGGATGTGCCCGTCACAGTCACATTAGTTTTTTTTTTTTTTGTATCCAGGGTTATTGCTGGGGCTCGGTGCCTGCACTAGGAATCCACTGCTCCTGGAGGCTATTTTTTCCTTTTTGTTACACTTGTAGTTTATCATTGTTGTTATTGTTGTCATTGCTGTTGTTGTTGGGACAGGACAGAAATGGAGAGAGGAGAGGAAGAGGGAGAAAGATAGACACACCTGCAGACCTGCTTCACCACTTGTAAAGCGACCCCCCTGCAGGTGGGGAGCCAGGGGCTCGAACCAGAATCATTATGCACTTTGGGCCATGTATGCTTAACCTGCTGTGCTACCGCCCAGCCCCCAGTCCCATTTCCCTTAACACAAATTCCCTCTGCTTCTAATTGTCTATGTGACTCACAAAACTTTTCAGTCTTCTCTCTTTCTCTAAAAGGCCTTCCTTGATCATCCAGCTTAATATTGGAAATCTCTCCCTTTACTCCTTCCCAATAAGTACATACCAGTACATGTGTGTGTGTGTATAGCATATGACCATTAGTTATCACCATTTAACATAGTATATTGTTTAAAAAAGAGAGATAGAGCAAAAGTTAGACCAAGGCACTGCTCAGCTCTGGTTTATGGTAGTGCTGGGTATTGATCCAGGGAGCCCAGAGAGCCTCAGGCATGAAAGTTTTATAAAACCATGATGCTGACTCTCCAGCCCCATGTTGTTTGATTTGTTCATCCTCCACTCCCACTTCAACTCCCCAATATAAACACCATGAAAGGATTTGAGATCACTGTTGCATTTCCAGTGCCTGGCACACAGTAGATGATATATATATATATATATATATATATATTTTTTTTTTTTTTTTTTTGCCTCGAGGGTAATTGCTGGGGCTCAGTGTCTGCACCATGAATCCACTGCTTCTGAAGGCCATTGTTCCCCCTTTTGTTGTCCTTATTGTTGTAGCCTTGTTGTGGTTATTATTGTTGTTGTTGATGTCATTCATTATTGGATAGGACAGAAAGAAATGGAGAGAGGAAGACAGAGGGGAAGAGAAAGACACCTGCAGACCTGATTCACCACCTGTGAAGCGACTGCAGGTGGGGAGCTGGGGGCTCAAACTGGGATCCTTCCGCCAGTCCTTGTGCTTTGCACCACGTGCACTTAACTCGCTGCACTACCACCTGACCCCCAGATGCTATATTTTGTAGAATACATGTCTGGTGCCCACCTATCCACCATGGTTTCAGTTTATAGGTCTGCCTCTACCAGTCAACTGGACACTCCCTAAGAGCAAGGAATACTTTTTTTTTTTTAAGTTTACTTACTAGTAATAGAACCAGGATACATTTGATGCCAAAAATTAAACTTAGGACCTCGTGCTTACAAATCCAGTGCTATAGACACTGCAACAACTCCTGGACCACCCATATACCATATACCCTTTGTTAAACTACTTCTTTAACGTCCTACACAATGCCAATATGCTAAGATTCTAAGCAAATGAAGAAATTAATCACTACACTCCTCTCACTTAACCCTCCAGGTCCAGCGACTGGCTTTTTTTTTTTTTTTTTTTTTTAAATCATCCGTTTCACTGTTCAGGGCTGAACTTTTTCAGAAAGAAGGAAAGACACCATAGCACCAAAGCTTCCTCCAAGGAGGTCCGGGCAAGGGCTAGACAGCAGCTCCACTTTGAAGAACCCACCATATTAGTTCTTATCTGTGTATTTAAGCATGGAGTATGAGGTACTGGATTTGACTATATGTAAACTATGAATTTTCTGGCCTAACAGACATAAATTCCTATTAGGGTTCAGAAGACAGCACAGTGGTTATATTAAAGACCTTCATTCCTGAGGCTCCATGGTCATAGGTTCAATCCTGGACACCACCATAAGCTAGGACTGAGCAATGTTCTGATGAAAAAAAAAACAAAAAACGTTTAAAATACATTCCATAAACTAACAAGATATTCTAGATGATAGTGACAAAGTAAAAGAAACCTTTTGGGTTGGGAAGATGGCATAATGATTACTTATGCAAGATTTTCATGCTTGAGGCTCTGAGGTCCCAGGTTCAATTCACAGTACCACCATAAGCCAGAGCTGAGCAGTGCTCTGCTCTCCTGTATCCTCCTGTCCACATCTCACTCATTCAAACAAATCTGTGGTCCAGGAGGTGGTGCAGTAGATAACGTATTGAATTCTCAACACAAGATCTAAAGTTCAATCCCTGGCAGCACATGTACCACAGGATGTCTGGGTCTTTCTCTCCTTTCTCTTACATAAATGAATTCTAACAAAAATAAAAATAAAAACCTGTCTAAGCATTCTTTTTTTTAAATTATTGGATAGACAGAGAAATTGAGAGGGGGAAAAACAGACACCTGCAACATCGATTCTCTACTCATGAAGGTTTCCCCTGAAGGTGGGGTCCATGGGCTTGAACCTGGGTCCTTGCACACTGTGGGTTTCACAGGTGTTGATTCCCAAATCAGACAGAAAGGCACCCAGGATAAATACAAATGGTTTATTGACAGTGGCAGGCCATCCTGGCAAGGGCCGGTGGTGAAGCAGACATTTGAGAACTGGAAGCCAGAAGGGGCTAGCCTAACATTACAATGCACAGGACCTGGGTTCAACGCCCCCCCCACCCCAGGCCTCACCTGTAGAAGGAAAGCTTCACAGGTAAAACAGGTCTGTAGATGTCTCTCTGTCTCTATCCCTCTATCTCCCCCTTCCTCTCAATTTCTGCCTTTCTCTATCAAGTACAATTCAGATCTTTATTCATAGGCTCTGTGCTAGACCTGCCATGCATGATGAACAAAAAGAAACGAGAGCAATCTACAGCACAGCACTTTTTAAAAAAATATTTATTTATTCATTCCCTTTTGTTGCCCTTGTTTTATTGTTGTAGTTATTATTGTGGTTGTTACTGATGTCGTTGTAGTTGGACAGGACAGAGAGAAATGGAGAGAGGAGGGGAAGACAGAGAGGGGAAGAGAAAGACAGACACCTGCAGACCTGCTTCACCACCTGTGAAGGGACTCCCCTGCAAGTGGGGAGCCGGGGGGCTCGAACCGGGATCCTTACGCTGGTCCTTGCACTTTGTGCCACATGCGCTTAACCTGCCGAGCTACCACCCGACTCCCAGCACAGCACTTTCATGTGTCCCCAGCACAACAGCCAGGGATGAGCAATGCTCTGGAAAAAAAAAAAAGAGCTAGGTGGTGGCGAACCTGGCTTGAGTGCAAGTTACAATGTACAAGGACCCGGGTTTAAGCACGGGTTTAAGCACGCGGTCTCTACCTGCAGGGGAAAGCTTTGCAAGTGGTAAAGCAGTGCTGCAGGTCTCTGTTTCTCCCTTTCCTCTCGATTTCAGGCTGTCTCTATCCAATAAATAAAGATAATAAAACAGAGGGAGAAAAAATATATATAGTTTATTTCTGTGATCTCCTGAGAAACAAATCAGTTAGTGTGGACCAACACTGCCGAACTTTCAGCTAGTTGAATGTGTCCCATAGCTGTCCTGTCCTTTCATGCAGCTATAGGAACACTGAGATACTAGAGTGACTAAGCCAACAGTTTTCAGTCTTAGGTAAAGCAGCCACATGAGTCTGTTGGACTACAAATACCAGGGGTTTTCAACTGGATATAATTTTGCCCCCACGGGGGACATCTGTCAATGTCTGGAAACATTGTTAGTTGTCACAACTGGAGAGGAGTGTACTACTTACATCTAGTGTACAGAAGCCATGGATGATGTTAAACATCTTGCAATGCACAGGACAGTCCTTTACAGCAAAGAATCATCAACATCAATAGTACCAGGGTTGAGAAATCCTATTTATGACCTCCTAGAACCTCCCTTTGACAAGGATAGACCCTTAACTGCATGCCAGGGGCTATTATTGACCAGAGGTCCTAGGTTACTCCCATGAGGACAGATTGAAAGTTCTGTTTCAGGAAAATCCAAATCAGTCCCATCAGTCAAGTAACAGGTATTTTCTAAGCCAAAATATGCCAAGCCTTGTGCCAATGCCAGGACAGGACAGAGCTGGAGCCTGCCCTCAATGAAGAATGTCTTCTCTCTTCCTCTGCTGGGGTGCCTTCAAGGTTTCAGGCAGCAGAGGGTTGAGAGGTCAGTAGAGGAAATATTGAAGGTCACAGTGATAACTCTTTTTTTTTTTTTAAATATTTATTTTATTTATTTATTCCCTTTTGTTGCCCTTGTTGTCTTATTGTTGTAGTTATTATTTTTGTCGTCGTTGTTGGATAGGACAGAGAGAAATGGAGAGAGGAGGGGAGACAGAGAGGAGGAGAGAAAGATAGACACCTGCAGACCTGCTTCACCGCCTGTGAAGCGACTCCCCTGCAGGTGGGGAGCCGGGGTTCGAACCGGGATCCTTATGCCGGTCCTTGTGCTTTGCGCCACCTGCACTTAACCCGCTGCGCTACAGCCCGACTCCCACAGTGGTAACTCTTAAGTCCACCTGTGTCTCTGGCCTCACATAGTATCAGTTGCTTCCTTCATCCTCGTAGGCGATGGCAATTCCTCGTCTTCCACTCACAGCTCCTGTCACTGGTGTTTGGCCCAGGCAGGGCTGCAGCCCTTGCCAACTCCTCGAACTAAGGAACAAGGCTGCAAAAGAAGGAGGCTGAGACTTGAAGGGCTGAATCTGGGGAAAGAATTCAGCTAGAAGTGAAGATGACTTTGTACATTTACCTGCAGGGCTGCTCTCTATCAGTTCCAGCTGAGGCCGTGGGGCCAGGGCAGAGGATCCAGGGTCACCTGATGGTTTCCAGGCAGTGGGGGGTCGGAGGTCCCCAGTAATCAGTGACACATCTGGGGTATCCCACAGTTCTGAGTCAGGTGGTGGGAGGGGCACATGGAAGGGAGAACCTGGGAAGAAAAAGGAGGATTCCTGATGGCTCCATAACTCCATGGCTCGAATGTATTCTGCTCAGCCAGTGCCCATCACTCACCAGGTAGTAAATCTGCATAATGTGTGAGATGAGGAGCCAGACCTGGAGGTGGCCAGGCAGGGTTGCATGCAGCCTCCAGCTCACATGGTGTCAAAATAGGTTGGAAGAAGCCATCAGAAGGCTGGGGGGCTAGGGCACCCAGAGGACAGGCCAACAACACAAAGACATCCACCTCAGGAAAGTTGGCAAGTTTGGCAGGTGTGGGTCGCCCCACGGCCAACACATAGCTGCGCTTACCAGCAGCCCGAGTCAAGTTCCGCAAGTGTGCCAGTGCCTCACGGTGTCGTGCAACACCTAATGTGCCTGCCAGCAGACCCACCACACGGGCATCCCTGGCCCTCTCTACCAGATAGTGTCGGCGTGCCCTTAGCCGCCCAGCCCGGGCACTTTCATCCTGAGTGTGTCCTGTGTCTGGGCAGCAAGAAGAGAAGGGCTGCCCTGGTGCCCAGCCCAAGAGCAGCCGGCTCAGGTCTGGATCCAGGTCAGGGTTGGCTTCAGAGCCCCCCACATAGAAGGCACCATATTCTTCCAGGCGCCTCCCTGGAGCCAGTGGGAAGTGACGCCCAAAACGCTCCAGGGGCTCAGGCTCTGAATTGAGGGAGCCCTCTCCTGGCAGGGGGAGAGCAGGTCTGGAGACAAGCAGGTCTGAACACCGTGGACGCAAGAGTGTGGCTAAGGCCTCTGAAAGAAAGAAGTGGTGTCAAGGTTGGGGTCTAGCAAAGCAGAAGCCCCCCTCAATTCCAAGAGATCTGAGTATGACCCAAAAGCAAAGGCTAGGGTGAAACTCATAATGAGAGCTCTATTACAGTATAAGGAAATGACCAGCAAGGTAGCTCACTTTGACAGTACACTTGCTTTACCATGTGTATAACCCAGGTTTGAGCCCAGCCCCCACCACACTGATGGAAGCTTTGGTGTAATGGTGTTTTTCTGTCTATCTATCTGAAAATGTTGGTATGGGGCAGTGAAGCTCCAGTGATGACAAAACAAGTTAATAAAATAGGGAAATTCGGGCAGAGAGTAGATATCATAATGGTTATGCAAAGAGATTCGTGCCTGAGGCCCCAAGGTCCCAGGTTCAATCCCCTGCACCACCATAAGCCAGAACTGAACAGTGTTCTGGTAATAACAACAAAAACAGGGGAGTCCGGCAGTAGCACAGCGGATTAAGTGCACGTGGCACAAAGCACAAGGGCTGGCAGAAGGGTCCTGATTGAAGCCCCCGGCTCCCCACCTGCAGGGGAGTCGCTTCAAAAGCAGTGAAGCAGGTCTGCAGGTGTCTTTCTCTCCCCCTCTGTCTTCCCCTCCTCTCTCCATTTCTCTCTGTCCTATCCAACAACAACGACATCAATAACAACAATAATAACTACAACAATAAAACAAGGGCAACAAAAGGGAATAAGTAAATAAAATTTTAAAAAAAAGAGGAAGAGATGGGGAAATTAAAGCACTAAGTAGTTATTCCACCCATATCACACCCATAGTTAAAGCCTCTCACCCAGGGCATGTGCACAAGCCGGCTCACTCAGCAGCACCACAGACGCTGTGGGGTCTGGATTCCGGGCCACAAAGGCCTGAGCACAGAGTTCCAAAGCCACAGAACGCTGACCATGGACAAAGGCCACAGGCAGTGGTCGGGCTGGTGGACTTAAGCAGGCAGGGCCAAAATGTACAAGAGCCTGAGCTCCAGCTTGCTCGGCACCCAGCACATCCACACAGCAGCTGCAGGAAGGATACCATTAGTGAGAAGGGCTTTCATCAGAAAAGAGTTGCTGTCACTGATGAAAAAGCTAGTCAGCAAAGAAAGTAATGCTATGAAGACACAATCATTACTGAAAACTAGCTATCACCACAGAGGAGAAACACACCTACTGGAGATTAAGATAGAGGGGAAAAAACCATCATGAGTACTGGATTCCTAGGCCAACACCATCCTCTAAACTGAAGCTCAAGTTCACACCTGCCATAGGCTGTGTCCCCCAGAATGAACATCTTCGACCCTGTGATGTCTTCCAGTCGTGCAGCCACGGCCCCAGCATCTCCCAAGAGCTTATCAGGAAACTGCAATGCCACCTGAGCAGAAAACACGTTATCACTAACACTTCTCCACTGAGAGAGTCTTCAAGGGAAACCTGTGGGAGTGCTCACCTTCAAAGCCCCTGAGGAGCAGCTCCCCCCAGTCTTACCCTCACAGAATTCTCCCCAGACCTGGGGAACCGCCTCTAGGTGAACCGCCCCAGGGAGGGGAGCCCCCCTCCTTCACCTGCCCTCACCCGCAGGCAGCCCAGGTCGCTGATAAATCCGCTGATTCGCTCTAGCTCGTACACTCGGTCCAAGTCCTCCCGAGAAGTGAGCAGTCCTCCTGGGCCTGCCTCCCGCTGCAGCGCCGCTTCGGCCGGGCTGCTGAACGTGGACTCCATGAAGTACAATTTGAGTGGCAGGAAGCAGCGACGATTCCCCTCAGTCAGCTGCGTCCCTCAAAATAGTTCTCAGAGTCACTCGGCGTAGGCTGGGGTCTGAAACGCTACTCAGTCCAAAGCCCCAGGCCCAGGCCCCACGCATTCATACTTAGGTCTTGATGCTACACATGGGCCTGCCGCAAGATCACTTCCGGGTTCCTGGGCATGGCTGAAATTCTACCAATCCTAAATCAGCACAGTTCCCACCTTCCAATCCGCGCCAAGCCTTCCACAGAAAACCAATGGGCTGGCGCGTCAGCAGCAGATCGGAAGTGACTCAGAGGAAGGCGCAATACCTTATGGGCATTGTAGTTCCGCCGACCCACGGCTCTCCTTAAGGTGGGAGTTTTCAGATTCAGCCAGCCCCCCTCCTCCACTCTGTGTTCTCAGCAACACCTGCATTCTGAAAGTTACTTCAATTTGACAATGTCCTGTCCTATGGACACTGTTAAGCATTTCATGTGTACACTATCAACTGGGAGATGGCACCACAGTTTTTTTTGTTTTATTTTCCCTTTTATTTTATTTTTGCCTCCAGGGTTACTGCTGGGGTTTGGTGCCTGCACTACAAATCCACTGCTTCTGGATACTACTTTTCCTTTTTATTGCCCTTGTTTATCATTGTTATTGTTGGATAGGACCAAGAGAAATTGAAAGAGGAGGGGAAGACAGAGAGGGGGAGACACCTGCAGACCTGCTTCACCACTTGTCAAGCGACCCTGCTGCAGGTAAGGAGCTGGGGACTTGAACCGGGATCCTTATGCCGGTCCTTGTGCTTTGCGCCATGTATGCTTAACCCGGTGCGCTACCACCTGGCCCCCTGCATAGTTTTTTAATTCAGGAGCAAAAATGCCTAGGTTTGTACATTAAGCACTCCCACTATTAGTACTTGGTGAAAATCTTAAGGTACAGTATATTGCTTTATGTCTCTCAAGCCATTTTCTCATCTGCAGAGTAAGGGTTGTAGCAACAGTACTCCTAATGGGATTTTTAGGTGAGACTAGATAATGGGACTTTTCGTAAACAAAGTAGTTCTTTGTATATGGCTGTTAACTTCACAGTAGTCAGTCCAATCAGGCAAATATTGAGCTTTGGCATGAGGGAAAGCTTGAATGAGGATGAAGAATGGAGGACCCAAGGTTAGGGATATAGCTCAGCAGCAAAGTATAGAATTTGCATGTATGAAGTCCTAAGCCCGAAGCAATGTATGCCCTGCTCTCACTCTACCTCCTACATAAAATATATTTTTAATAGAGGACCCAGAAATTAACTAGAAGTTGGGAAAACAAGGGAAGGGGTGAGTAACCAGTTCTATCACCTCCAAGGAACTCAAGGCACATAAATGAGAATGGGGGTAAACCAATCCTGCTTCAGCTCTTACTGCTGGAAAGATAGGAATCCTAAATGGCATATTAGATGGAACTATGGCTGAAGAATAGAACGGAAGGGCATCTTGCTAAGGGAGGACAGGAAGCAAGAGGGGAGCTGTCCTTGGTCCTGACTAGGCCCTGCAGGTCTTGTCTTAATTGGGGCCTACAAAGGTAAGTACTAAGGGTAGGTAGACAACACCTGGGCCCTGCCTTCCTCTTCTTCTGGGGACTATAATACCTCTTCCCACACATGCTTAGCCCTACTTGCTTCATCTCTCCCTAGCCATGTATAAGTTTGGGGGTCTCCATAATCCCATACTGAACCCCAAACCACACTCCACGAGTGGTCCTTCCCAAATGGACCTGGTACCACCTCACTTGCAGCCTAAGGCCTAAAGTTTTCTACCTATGAAGTCTCCCATTCCCACCAGAAATTACTTCCTTCACATGGCCTTCCTTCACTGGCTGCATTCCCCAGCTTAGCAAGATAACTGAACTACATCAGTCTTTGTTCAGATAGAGCAAGGCAAGATAGAACCTGGGGCCTAACACTCAGCATTATTAATACATGTATGCTCTCATACACGCTGGTGTTAGCAGGATAGGTAGGGTGGGGAGGTTGCTGACGCTACTGCAGTCCCCACGCCTGGAAGGGGTAAATGACAGTATTCTGAATGGCTCCAGTCTAGGAGGCTTGGCTACAAAACAGTACCCTTTCCATCCTACAAGCTAGGACTTATCCCCACTATTCATTGCCAAGACCAAGGTTAACCAGGCAGTAACAAAAGAAAGAGGCAGAGACAGCAGTGAGTTAAGATCTAGTTTACTCTTTGGGGATATGAAGGGATGAGGAGGAGGCATGAGTGGAATGGGGTGTCCTTCAGTAGTCAGCTGTATAATCTGTGCCATGTAGCCCCCTGCACAGCAGTGTGAATTCCTTTACCATTTCCTTCACCCGTCTCTTGTTCACTCGCTCTCTGAAGAAGGGAAGAAAGAGCAGGTTAGCACCATTTATCACCATGGCTGCCACCTCCTCCTCCAAGCCCAGACTCTGCTAGGTCTACTCACCGAAGAATCTGCTGGCTAAAGGTGTCCTTCTGTTCAGGACTGACGCGGGCAGAGGGAAAGCCAGGTGGCTGCAGTGCCTCCTTGACCCACATGGTCAGGAGACTGAAGCAGTGTTTGTTCAGGGCAAATAGGATGTCAGCAAAGCAGTCCATGAGACTTCGAGAGGCCTGGCCCCCAATGGCCTATGGGAGACATGTGTTCAGCACACCAGGGTTTTGCTCCTGCTGCAGCAAGGGTGCCTAGCCATGCCCCACCACATCCTGACAGTTCCTCAGCTAAATTGCACAAGATTAGTGAGTGTTACCGTTTGAAAGTCAGCTGATTTTCACAGCAGCCCCAACAATTGTCAGGCATTTAGTGAAGATCAGACTCAAAGAGCTTAGGGAACCAAAGGATGATGCCCCCCCCCCCAAGTAGCTGCCTCATCAAAACCCCAGCTGCTGATCTCACCTCCAGCACTGCTATAAGCAGTATACGGCCATTCTCCTGGACCACTTTCCCCACAGGTTCTACTTCCCCACAGCGAGGGAGCAGCTCCGTCTGCAGAGGAGAGAGGCCCAGTTCAGCCCTGGTCCCCTTCCTCCTCCCTGGAGACAAGATTTGCATACCGTAAACCCACTCGCTAGAGTCCTGATCAGGGCAGGGCTGGACAGAGGGATGGTAGGAGACCAGAGGTCAGCATGGAACTCACAAAGAAGCCACAGGAGGCCTTGACAGTAGGTGCCTCAGGGAATTTGAGGGCCAGCACAGCTGTAGGAGGAGAGGCAGATCAGATGGGGTCTAAGGGTCCTCCTGAGGGGGTGCCGGGCCCGCCTGCCCACCTGGTCCCACTTACCACACTGGAACACAGCTTTGACATCCAATCGTTCACACAGGAACAAATCTGGCTTCCGCTTCAAGGCCTGCAGGAGGTGGAGCTGGTAAGCTCAGCCCCAGCCAGCTCCAAGGACCATCCCCCCACTCACCTGCCATCCCAGATCCCAACCTTGCATACCACATATAAAGGCTGCCCAAAGCAGCCACCCAACCATCTCCAGGGGGCCCAGATCACCCCAGAGTCCAGTAGGTCAGGAGAGAAGCAGAGGAGCAACCAAGGGGTGTTATATCCATGTATGTATACATAAACACAGAGGTATATTTGGAAGAGTTTGGGGATACAGTGCAGAAAACCACTCCCTGAGCAAACAGCCTTCCCCTTTACCCTCCATCAGGCTTCAGGTAGCCAGCAGTGACTTTACTTTGATTCACAAAGGCAGTTGGAGTCCCACTGGTTTTCTTAACAGGGCAGCAGGAAGAAGAGATGACAGCTGGTCATGCAGCCCAGTCCACCAGCCCCCCTCTAGGTCCCATCTGTGCTCCTCAAATACCCACCAACTCAGGAAGAGGAGAAGTACATAGAAGCCCTGGAACCATGACCCCATTTTTCACCCAGGATATCCTTTGTCCAGGCCCTTCCCAGCCATCCCCATCCCAAGAGCCACTGCTGCCATCTGGGGGAACAGATGGAGAACAGGGGGCAGGAGGCCCACCCCAAGTGGTACCAGAACATTCCTGGCACATTCTCAGGTCACAGAAAATGGTCTGTACAGCAGTTATCAGACACTGCTGTTCCCCCAGCAGCTGCCCAAGTACATATCACATAGAACCTTAGCCCGCCAGCCCCTCACACTTTCCAGCCCCCATGTTCACTCATGTGCAAACACCCCCACATGCACCCTCACTTAAAACAGCCTCAATCACACCTCTTATACACAAACTCCCCCATATTCACAATAAACTCTTGCAACATATTCACACACCCACATGCCTAAACCATGTCCAGACATCAACCCAATCCTTCAGCACACTCTCCCAACACACTCACAAATACACTCAAACACCCTCACCCCTAAAGATGTGCCCTCATAGACATCCCCACACATGCCAAGCCAGGCCCAAAACACACTCCTCAATTCTGTGCACCACCCCTAAGTATCTAAATTCCAAAAGAATAAGAACTGTTCCTGCCTTTGCTTACCAGTATATTCTAGTACCTAGCAGAGTACCAAGCATATATCACACATACAAATCTTTGTGAAATGTTTATGAAGCATATCATTTACCTCAGCACACCAGACCCCACCCGACAACTCACAGGAACCCCTTAAAACACAGAATACACATCATACTAACACCATGTTCCCAAAGCCTCACACACATCTAAAACATGCCTACCCTAATATAGAGATACTTAAATCATAGTATCTACTCCTTTTACTCATAATACACACTCCCACAGTCCAACACACACAAACACATGCACCTCTAACACATAACATAGAAATGGCATTAGGGGCTGGGTGGTGGCTCACTCGGTAGAACACACGTTACCATGCATGAGGACCCAGGTTCAAGTCCCCGGTGTCCACCTATATGAGGGGAGTTTCACAAATGATGGATTAGTGCTGCAGGTATCTCTCTTCTATGTCCTCTTCCTCTCCTTCTCTAATTCTATGTTTCTCACCCAATATCAAAAGGAAAGAAAAAAAAATGGCATTGGGAATAATGGAGTCATGTAGGCACTAAGCCCCAGTGATAATCTTTGTGATAAAAAATAGACTTTAAAATGCATATATACATTCAGTTTAAATATGTATATGTATGTTAGGGGCTGGGTCATGGTGTACCTGGTTGAGCACACACATTACCATTCACAAGGACCTGAGTTCAAACCCCCACTCCCCACTGCAGGGGCAAAGCTTGAGCTGTGAAGCAGTACTACAAGGTACTCTCTCTTCCTGTCTCTCCCAATCTTCTCAATTTCTCTCTATCCTGGCAAATTAAAAAAAAAAGAGGGTGATGGCACCCCTAGTTGAGCACACATTACAATGCACAAGGACCCAGGTTCAAGCCCCTTGTCCCCACCTGAAGGGGAAAGCTTCACAAGTGGTGAAGCAGGACTGCAGGTATCTCATCTCTCTCTCCCTCTATACCTCCCCCCGCTTCCTCGCTATCTCTAACCAATAAATAAAGAAGAAAAAAATTAAAAAGAAGGAAGAGAAGGAGAAAGTGGAGGAGGAGGAAGAGGAGAGGAGGAAGAGGAGGGCCAGGCAGTGGCATAGCTGATTGAGCACACATGTTACAATGTGCAAAGACCCAGGTCCAAGCCCCCAGTCCCCATTTGCAGAGGGAACGCTTCACAAGTGGTAACGCAGTGCTACAGGTGTCTCTCTATCTCCCCTTTCATGCTCAATTTCTGTCTCTATGCAATAAATAAAATATATTAAAGATAAAAATACATATACACCTAATACACATCAACATATAACACAAACCAATGCACATGCTACACCAACAATGCACATATACCCCAACACTCAACACACACACTACTTGTTCACTACATGATTTCTGTTCCCTTCCCAAACAAAACTCAGAACACACAGAGATCCAACACACTTAAAACACACACCAGATACAAACAGCTCCTGACATAATCTCAGTGGAACCAGCACCCCACCTCCCGGCAGCGGCACAGCCTGTTCAACAGCCCAAGTCTGGGCTCTGCAGCAGCACACTCATCTTCAGCCCCTCCCTTTGGAGCTCCTCCCAGCCTACATCTCAAGAGCAGGCTGGGGCACTGAGGCAGGGAGTTCCCGGCAGGAGCACGGGGACATCCAACCCCAGGCCCTTCAACTTCAGTTGTAGGCCTGAACTTCTCAGGTACCCCAGCTGTGCAGGAGCTGTTGGGTACAGTTGCCACCCCCTCCCTCTCCCAACATCCCAGGCCAGCCCAGTTCCCTCCCTTCAGGGCCACCTCTCCCTGGTCTTTGTGGAGGTCTGAGCTAGTTGAGGCAAAGGGGCACTAAAGGAGGATGTTGGGTTGTCAACTTCCACGGAAACAGATGAAGAAACTCTATTTAACTGAACAGAAAAAAAAATTTGTCAACAGAAAGCTAAAAATAGGCTTAAATTGAATTTCAACATAAGAGAAAGAGTAAGAGAGAGAACAGAACGTGAATGAATAAAACTAAAACACACCTGTGCCAGGAGTTGCATAAATGAATCAACAATATCAGGATGATCCCTGGGCCCTAAAATATAATAAAGATGGAACTTAAGAAAAAATTATACAAACAGCAACTCAACCTCATATAGTCATGTGGGACTGAGAGCCTGCAGGGAGACAGCGTGGGGGCACATGAGCAGCAGGAAGCAAGATAAAGAAACAAAACATACAAAAACCATGAACTGGGAGAAGCCCAACAGAAAGAGACGGCAAAGTGAAGGACGGCCTGCCCCAGCTCCCTCCCAAGGGGGTCTTCCACCTACTCCCCATTCCTCAGGCCAGCCCCTCAAAGTGATCCTTTGGTGCTTGAACAATACTGGACTCCCTGTGGCTGAAGGAACAGCCTCCTCACTTCTGCTGGGGCCTCCTGCAGGCTGGATGACACTATACTGCTTCCTTGCACATACCTCTCCCCATCACTAGCCCTCCAAGAGAAGGGTGGAGCTGGTGGGAGTTTGGTCCTTGGTATCTCCCCTTTGGAGACCTGACTGAAGATCCTGGGAAAGTCAGGGTATCAGAGCCTGAGCAGGTATTCCCACATTTTGATGGCCTTAGGGCTCTTCATTCAGCCAATAAAAGGAATCTATGAGGCCTACTTAAACCAGAGTACTCCTTCTGGAGTAGGGCAGTGCCCCATTTGCTGTGGGGATGGCTGGCCAAGCCCTTGGCAGGGTCTAAGGTTAGGAAACTGCATCACAAGGCCCAAGAGGAGAGACCCATCCAGCAAAGCCCCTCCACATGGGCACTGATGCAGCAGAGTGCCAGGCTCAGGGCTGAGGACAGGTTCTTGCTATCTGGGCACACAAGGAGGGAAACCAGTCAAGGTGTCACCCCCATGGTGTAGTGGAAAACAGAGCCCAGGGGACGGTTGGAAAGACTTAGGACAGCGTAGCAGGTAAGGGGCTCATCCTATCCAGCAAGACAACCAACAAACCCAATAAATATATCGAGCCCTTTCTGGCCTCCAGTTGTGATGACACCTGTGGTAAGGACAAGGTATGTGTGTAGAGCTCCTACCCCGGCTGTTGTACCCTCAGGAGGAGCTGCCGTAGTGACATCTGCCTAAGACACCACTGAGGAGCTGTGTGATCTTGTGCAAGCCACAGACACTGTTTCCCCAGCTGGAAAGTTGATAGCAGTCTCTCCTCCACTTCTCCAGGCTATGATAAGCCCTTCCCCTTCGCCTCTGAGGTCTGATTTACTAAAGCCCTAAAATTTGAGGCCCACACGTGCCCTGTGCCTGGGTTCCACTTCAGACAGTAGGTTCAACTTTAGGCAGCTATCCTGCTGACAGTGGACCAGAAAGGTTCTGAGGGCAAGGAAAAAGGGGATGTCCCCCTTTCTTCAGCAGTATCTGATTCCTGTGCTATGGGGGCTTCCTTCTGGGCACTAAGTGCAGAGAGAAGATACCCAACCCTGCCTTATGGGGCTTAGTGTAGGCAGAGAGGCAGACATAAACGTTGATTACAGTGTGTGGTTAGTACTCTATCAGCAGTGTGGGCACAGTGTGGTTTCAGCACAAGCTTAGAGGCACTCACTTCTGCATCAGAGAAGGACTGATGATAGGGAAGGCATGAAGCAGTGGGTGAACCCAGTAAAGGGTACAGAGGACCAAGGCACACTAAGGGATCATATGGGACATGGCAAAGTCGGTGTGGATGTGTTGCCAGAGTCAGGGGAACACTGGCAGGAGAGCAGGAGGGGATCCTGAGAGTTACACAGGAGTGGAGTCATGAGGGTGGGTTAAGATAACTTGGGGGAACAGGGAACAATGAAAGGGTTTTTAAGTCAAGGAGGGAAGATGTTCACACTGGTGTTTTATAAAGAGCCTTACAGCTTCAGGGTGTGGAATGGATTGGGGAGAAGGGCAGGAGTCTGGGAAACCAGTGAGAAAGCTGAGGCCATGGAGGGGAGGAGGAATGGGCACATAAGGGGTAATCAGGAGCCAGCACCACTAGTACTTGTCCTGACCAGATATGTGGAGTGGAGTTGAGGACAGTGCCCAGGTTTTGGGCTCAGGTTTCTCTCTACTTTGGGAGAAAAATGCCCAAAAAACCAACCCATGACCCACCAGAACAGAGGTGAGCATCACAGGACCAGTCACTGAGGGTGGTCCCCCTGGTGAGTCTCAACCCTGCTGCCATAAATTCAGGTGAGATTCATGAGCGCTAGTTATTTTCTAAACAAGAAGCTTGAGTTAGACAGCAGGGGAAAATCTGGTGTCCCCTGCTAAGGTATTTTCAGGTAAAGACATGTCCTACAGTGAATGGGTATCTGGGACCACACAGCCCAAGGCTTCTGGCCTAGAAAGGAATAAACCTCAGTACAGGGAAACGAAACAACACTCACTAAGTACTGAGCACTTAAGCCCCAAAGATGCTACAACAATCCCATTAAGTATATGAAATTTCTATTTCACAGGTATGGGAACAAAGGTTCTGCAAAGGTAAGTGACTTGCCCAAGGTCACACAACTAGTTGGTGGTGATGAGCTTAGAATCTACATCTATCTGACTCTGAAGCCTATGCCCTTCCCACTTTTCATTAAAAGCCAAAGAAAAGGAGCTAGTCTTGGTGACCCACATCCCTTGGAACTTCTGGTCCCACCTTTCCCCACATCCAGACTGGCCCTGAGCCCAGTAAGCCAGCAGAAGACATCATTCACTCTTAACCACTTCAACCTAATGTGTTGACTTTTTGTAAGGTGGCAGTTGCTGTGCTTGATCCCGTAAGTTTCCCAGCAAGTCCCATGTGCAACTCAGGGGACAGAGGAGAACACAGTGGGCAGCTTTGGCTCCCCACTCAGGGAAGCAGAGGCAGTGGCAGCGGCAGCAGCAGAGACCCAGGTCAGGACCTACCTTGCTGGAAGAGAGTGAGTGTGACGGAAGTGACGAGCAGGAAGAGGGCCTCGATTGGGGGAAAGTGGGCAGGCTCATGAGCAAAGATGTGGACCAGCTACAACAAAGCAGGGAATGGTTGTTAGCTGAGGCCTTGTCTTACCAGGGCAGGCTAGCAACCCTAGCATGTAAGAAAGACCTTGACTAGGGCAGTCACCTCACTCTAGCTACCTACTCCCATTTCTGGGTCAGTTCTCTATGAGAAAATCTTGAACATCGTGGCTTGGGAGGTGGTGCAGAGGACAGAGCACCGGACTCTCAAGCAAGAGATCCTGGGTGTGACCTCTTGGCATCTTTTGTGCTACAGTGAGGTTCTGATGCTCTCTACCCCCAGCTTGCTCTCGGTATTTTTTTTTAAAATACAGAACATTGCTGACCCAGTGAGAAGGCCCACCTGTCGAGTGAGATCAAGAGCAGAGGCCTGGGGGATAGTGCTGTACATCCGACCCAGCATCTCACACAGCTGTGGCACCATGGGGGCAAAATCATCCAGCAGAGTCTTAACGGACTTTTCGAAGATAGCGCACACCGCCTTGGGAAGAAAACAATGGAACCCATGAATGAGACGACAGCATTGTGTTATCAAATTTTCTAAAAGGCTATCTTAACTATGCTAATTACTAAAGGGAAGTCTAATTATGTGGCATGGCAAAGGTGCTAATTGATACCGTGGCAATTAAAATCTATATATGCCTATTGAAACAGCATGTTGTACACCTTAAATTTATGCAGTATTTCACGGCAAGTGTAGCTCAATTTAAAAAGGGAAAGAGGAAAAAAGAGGAAAGGCAAAGGAGCCACTGGTTCATGATTGGCTGGAACAGAACTGAGGCCCTGCACAAAGGGGGCTTAAGAAGGGTCCCTTACCTAAAAGCCTTGCTGGCTCTGTGAACCAAGGAAGGTATACAAATCTGACCCTTACCCTGCAAGGCAGGAGATAAGAAGACCTTTCTCAGAAGGCAAGAACTTGATTCTCATCATTTGTATCTCAACCATTTCCTCTCAGGAAGCAGTAGTAGCCACAAAACCCCAAATTAAAATGGGGTCCAAGACAGGTCTCTGATGCTAAAGTAGATTCCTGTCACTCAGCCCCAATCCCTTTGGTGAATTTGCAATAGTAGGAAATAGTGAATATCTTCACCAACAATTCTTGGCATGTGTGGGGCAGGATTTGTCTCCTTTATTCCACACCATCAGAAGTTTAAAGGGAGCAGCAATACCTGTGCCTCCTCTCCACCTCTGAGCAAAGTCATCATGGGGGGCATATAGCAAGGATAGGGCTCACCTCCACCACCTGGGCATCATTCAGCCATTTGCTCAGCACCTTCTGAATAAGCTGGAAGACTTGCTGCAGCACCACTACCACCTGAAGGCACAGAAAGAAGTCAGGTTTTCTTTGACCACGTACATCATCACTATCACTTACCCAAGAATGACCTCCTAGCAATACATAGCCCAGGAGTCCAAACCCTCTGCCCCAGACTGCATACTAAAGACTCAGAGCATGAGGCCCGGGGAAGGGAATGGCTTGCTCTACTCCCACTCACTGAATGAATGAATATTCTGAATTCTGAGAATCATCTTAGAGGGAGTCTCACATTGCAAAGCAGAGATATTATGAGTGTTTCAGAAGATTATTAAAACTTTGTAACTTGTATGGATTATGCTTAATGAAATAAGTAGGTGAAAGACAACTACCTACTGCATGATTTTGTTAATATGTGGAATATCAAGAACTAGAACACATACACACTAAAAAAAAAAAAAAAGCAGCAGCAGCAGCAAACTGCATACTGTCTAAGACTTTGTGAGAAGTATGGTGGCTATGGTGGGGTGAGATGCATAACTATGGTGGTGAGTGCAGTGTGAAACTATATTCCATCAATTTTACAATCTCGTGAGCCACTAAGCACTAATTTAAAAATAAAAAATGTAACCTTAAAAAATTTCCTGTTTTTTCTCATTAAATTCCCTTTAGCCTAGTATCAAAAGCCTATGGGTTAGTTCAGTAAGAAGTGGAAATGCCACCTTACCCAAATAGGTTTAGGACAGGAGACCCAATGGCTACACAGCCATGGGCAGCTTATGGAGGAGTAAAAAGCAGACATGGGTTCTGGGAGGTGAGGGAAAGTAGGCTGATGACTACTAAGGAAAGGGTTCAGTAGGATGACGAAGGCCCAGGCCTGGTCCAAAGCTCATACGGTAGAGTGGGGAACTGAATAGATGGGCCAGGATATCGTGACTTGTGTTTCTCCTGGAGAAACCCTAAAGGGGATACTGAGAACAATGATCATGGTAGTCCCTCACATTTGAACAGAACAACACAGTACAGAAAGTACTTTTACTCAAAAGCATCTGCTATCTAGCACAGTTTTTTAAAAAATATTTTATTTATTTATGAAAAAGATAGGAGGAGAGAGAAAGAACCAGACATCACTCTGGCACATGTGCTACAAGGGATCGAACTCAGGACCTCATGCTTGAGAGTCCAAAGCTTTACCACTGTGCCACCTCCCAGACCACTCTAGCACAGTTCTATGAGATAAGCAAGCCAGATTTTGACTTTCACGGTTTTGAAATGGGAAGTTGATATTTACCCCAGGTGAAAACAGCATCTGAGTGGTCACTTTAACCTCCCCTGTGCCCAAACAACACAGCACATGTCATACTGCTTTGTGACAATCTGCTTACATATGTTTTCTCTAGATTAGGAGCAGAGCAGTGGAAACTACTACAAATGGGGAGCTGCAATGGTGCAACTGGTTAAGCACATATATTACCAAGCACAAGGACACAGGTTCAAATCCCCTTTCCCAACCTGCAGTGGGAATACTTTATGAGCAGTAAAGCAGGTCTGTAGATATCTATCTTTCTCTCTCCTGCTCTATCTCCCTCTCCCCTCTCAATTTCTCTGTCCTATTGAATAAAATAGAAAAAGACAAAAAAAAAAAAAAAAAGGCAGAAAGACCGGCTACCAGGAATAGTGGATTTGTAGTGTAGGCGCCAAGCCCCAGTGATATCCCTGGAGGCAAAAGGAAAAAAAGAAAAAAAAAAAAAAAACCCACATGTAAAGTATGTCAGCACTGGTTCCTGCAGGGAGCAGAGGATACTGAAGTAGAAGGCCCTACAGAGCTGGGGGTTAAATAGGAACACATAATTATCTCACTTAGGTGTCAAAGGATAATGTCAGTATCTCCCAGGGAATGGAGGAACCACAATGACATCACCCAATAAGGCTGGGGACAAAGATAGTGCACTCTCAAGGGTTGAGGGAGAAAGTGACATCACTCCCTACAAAGTACATGAAGGGATAGTAAGGTCACCACATGATCAGAGGAACAAATGCATTATAGCCCAGTGGGGGAATGAAACAATGAAAGTCACCCAGAGATGGGGAAGGGGGTGACAATGACATCCACAGAGTGGGGGAAGGGGCAAGGATAACAACATCACCCACAGGGTTGGGTCCCTGTGGCACTGGCAGCTTCCGGAGCTCAGGACCTTCATGATCATCCTCATGATGACTGATATCCAACGTAGTGAAGAGGTTGGAAAGAAGCCCCAGGATGTGAACAATGGCCAGCTTGTTGGAGGGATTGGGCTATGAGAAGAGAGAACAGAATAAAGCTCTGGATCTCTCAGCTCCAGTTTGGCCCCTTGACCGCAGCCCTGACTGCCAGCTCCAATCCCACCCCCAGTCCCTCCACAGCCACAGCCACAGCCACAGCTCACACAAAGGGGAACTGTAGAGTCCCACCATCCCCACACAAGACACCAGCTCAACTCACTATCTCCTCTGCCAATTTCTCCAATTGCTGGATATAGGGTGAGATGAGTGAATGCAGGTTCTTAAGAATCTCCTCCACCTGCAGGGCTGAGAGCAGGAAGCCCAGAGCCTGCATCAGCCACATGCACTGGCTTGTCTGTGGGGCAGAACATGAAGGGTCAGTCTTGGACACATCTGGTTGTGGGTAGGAAAAAATGAACCTCTTGGGGACAGGTTCAAAGAACAGAGAAAACTTGGGCTAGGGGAGGGCAACAGATTTCACAGATTCCTGAAATATCACGTAGGAGCTCACCTTATGGATCTGTTTCATCAGTACATCCTGGAAATGAAAAGGAGGATTATAGTATCAGCTCGGTGCAGAGTATACTCTGAGGCCCAGTTTCACCCAAGGTTCCACATACCTGGGAGACAGCCACAATGTTGGCAGCATAAGGTGGCAGGTCATACTTGCATTCTCGACAGATCTTCTTGAGTGTAGACACAGAAGAAACAGAAAGTTCAGGATTGCCAAGAGCATGCAGAACGAGAGGCAGAACGTTGTTGATCATGACAGGGTGGTCAGCCAGCCATTCAGACAGAGCTCCTACAGGAAGAAGGGAGAGATAAGGGTATTTGAGGTAGGCCATGCTGGCTTGATACCCTGTCCCTGTGAGGCATGCAGATCTCCTAGCAGGGTCTAGTGATAACCTCAGTGCCCAGCATTGCTCATTCAGAAGACCGAATGGGCAAATATGCATGCACATGCTCAAACCTGAGCCTTATAGCTGAGAAGCAGGAGTGAGTCAATGGAGACCCATCTCTGCTGTTTCACTGACAATGAATTAGCCTCACTGGACTTCAGCTCAGTATGCTGTAGGAAGGACCCCTATGTGTGTCAGGACAGTCAGCTGGCTGCATCAGTGATTGTCTATGTGAGGATATGTGTCTCTCCTATTTCAGATAGAATCCAGCAGGGTGGCTGTAGTTGAGGATGGGTATCTGTGACTGTGGGAACATATTAATGGGTATGTGCCAGGTCTCACCAATGGTGAACATGACAGTATCCGCCAGCTGCACGTTGCTGATGCTGATCCGTGGGATGAGACCGATGAGCCCAGGCACCACATCAGAATAGTTGACATCGATGGTTTCTGCGATGGACTGGAAGCCATACAATAGGGCCTCTGTGTGCTGGGGAAGGAGGATGCCCCTGTTTTAGCTGAGAAGGAAGGTGTGACAGGTCTGGGAAGGCTGAGGGAAATTAGACTGGGGAGGTACCTGCCAGGAGTAGGGCTGCTCTGAGCAGGTGAGCAAACGGCCCAGTTTGTCATAGAGGTTGCTAAGCAGTTCGGCGCCCAGCATCTCGTAGACATACATGAGCGTGTCTGAGATGTCCACCCTGAAAAGCAGATGCAGGCTTTACACATTGCCTAGGGTCTGCCCCCACACCCAGGAGCCCACCCCAACCCAAAGTCAGTTCATTTCCCAACTCTGCAAAAGTGCCCAGAAAAATAGGACATGTCCAGTACCCAGTAAGCCTAGCCTTAGGCTCTTCCCTCTTAAATGCTTTTGTAATTTCAGGACTCCATTCAGAGCTTGGGTGGGTCTACTACCATCACCTGTAAATTCGAAACTGCTCCTTCTCATCTGAGGACCAGAATCCATACTCCTCATCAGAAGGGAACTGAGCCTTGTGCAGAAGCACATCCACCAGCTGGAAGTAGACGGGCCGGTACACCTGCTGGTATACAGCCTGCTTCTCTGCCTCAAAGGACAGAATGTCATCCTGAGAGAGCCAGAGAAAAGAGTTAACTACTTCTCCAGTAGTCTTAGAAGCCCAAGATCCAAATTCCATCATGGCCCAACCAGAGGCCATATAGACACACCTGTAGTGTGTACCAAAAGGTGAGGGTCAGGGAACTGGTGGTCTCATTGACAGGATAGTGGCCAGGGATGCCTGTACAGAACATGATCATGTTGACAAGGGCTAGGAAACTCTGCCAGTGCTCCACTTGATCCAGCAAGGCCCTGAGAAGGAGGAAACAAGGTAATGTCATTCCAACCTCCCCCAACAGGGCTCCAAACCCCACTTCTCAGAGCACCCTGAGCAGTTGTCTCACTCATGCCCAGTTGTCTCACTCCTCACCGTGAGTGGTTCTCGCCTAGGGCCACAGCAATGCGACAGATGCCATGGGAGGTCTCCATGTCCCCAGTCTGTACTGCCTGTCGCAGTTGTCCCTGCAGTCCCAGCACCAGTGGGATGAGTTTCAGGAGTGTGTTCACGTACCTGGAGGCATGAGGTAAGGAAACCTATCAGAGTTGTCTGCCCATTCCCCACCAGCTTTGAGAGAAAAGCATATTATCCCTGTCTTCCATCAAAACACTCCCTCCCCACATCAAATCCAAACAAGAGGCCATATGGCAGGTATGGTGCTTCCCATGTCAGGAAGAATCTTAGGACAGAGACCTCCAGGAGCACTCTGGAAGAGAAGTGTGAGATGACAGTGTTATGGGTTAAATTATGTCCTTCAATTTGACTTAGAGCTGATAAGGGGAAGGGTATGACTTTGGGGGAGGAGGGATGAGATGAATGTATTTTGCATGTGGGAAGGACACAAAACAGCAGACTTATGTGCAACCCCCTCCTCCCAAAAAATGATATGTTGTGACCTTATTTTGAAATAAGATTATTACAGATGAAATAATAGGGGAGGTACAGTAAGATTGACAAATTCATAAAATATTCATGTGAAGACAGATCTACAGGGAAGATAATATATAATGGCAACAAAGGCAAAGAGTAGAGTTCCGTAACTAAGCAAAGTATCAGAGGTTAATGAGAGACAAGGAAAGATTTTTCCTGAAGATTCCAGTGGGGGCTAGCACCTAGCCTCAATATCTGTGAGGCAATACATTTCTGCTATTGAAATATACCTTTGTTTGTAACACTCTAATATGGCAGCCCCAGGAAATGAATACAGTTGTATTTGGAGAGACTGAAGAAGGATGGGAGACAAATGAGTTAAGGCTCAAAGACTTTAGAAGACAGCAACAGCCCCTGAAATATCAATACCACCCACCTTACACTTCACTCCCTTCCAAATTCCAATTTTCTTTGGCCATTGGATAGGAGAGAATTAGTTAGCACACCTGAGGAACAGCTAAGAGGCAAAATGGGCAGGACTCAATTGACTGGATAGGAGGGTAGAGAAGAGTCAAGGACAGATTTCAAACAGATGATGAAGCTATTTGCTGTGACTTGGTGGAGGGGACAGTAAGAAATTTAATGGGAGGCTGGAAGATGGTGAGTTCAGTGTTAGGCATGTTGAATCAAGAGATGCCTGGTGAGCTATGCAAGTATAAGTACCCAAAGTGTTAGATATACAAATCAAAGTGTGGCAGAATGGTTAGACCAAGATACAGACTTTGGAGTCATTAACAAATAGCTGGCAGTTGAAGTTATGAGAATAAATAAGAATTGATGTGGTCAAGAAAACAGCTCAGCTATTAGAATCTCAAGGCTTGCAAGCCTGAAAGGGCTTCTGGTTAAATCCCCAGCTGAGACTTACCTCTTTTCCCATCTCACATAAAACTCATATTAAATGAGAAAGAGGAAGAGAAAACCAGAACATCATTCTGGCACATGCAGTGCTGGAGACTGAACTAAGGACTTCATGCTTGAGAGTCTAATGCTTTATCCACTGTACTACCTCCCAGGATGCTATATGCAAATATATGATTGTGTTTCCTCCTGCTAAGGTAGGACTAACAGGTATAATTATTTTTTAAGATCTATGTATGTATTCATGGGAGGGAGGGAGAGAGAGAGAAGATCCACAGTATCACTATGGCATATGCAATGCTGGGGATTGAACTCTCGACCTCATGCTTGAGAATCCAAAGTTTCATCCACTGTGCCACCTCACAGCCTACTACAAAGAAAGGGGGCTGGGTGGTGATGGTGTGTATCTGTTTGTACATAGTTATTACAATCCACAAGGACCTGGGTTCAAGCCCTTGGTTCCCACCATTAAGGAGAAAGCTTCAGAAGCAGTGAAGCAGGTCTGCAAGTGTCTGTCTCTCTCTCTCCCTATACCTCCCCCCCCAATTTCTCTGTCCTATCAAACATAAAATAAACAAAAATTTAAAAAGAAAGCAAGCAAACTAGTGAATTGCCCAAGAAGGAAATGCTGAATGAGAGAAAAGAAGAGGTCCAGGTCAGAGCCCTGAAATACAATGAGCCCTAAAGGAGAGCAGAGGAAGTACAGTAGACAGAAGACAGAGAAGGCTAGTTCCATGACTGGAACCTTTCTCAGCTGCTCACTCCCTGGTGAACTAAGCAGAGGAAGTGATACTCTTAAGATGCTTGGAAGTCCTCAGCTGTCAATTATAGCTCAAAGCATCACCACAGCTATCTATATGGGGGGAGGGGTGACAGGGTTCAGAGGATTATTATTTGGACTTGCCCCAAGCAGGTTCCCAGAAAGGTAGCATCATAGCCATAGGAGGAAGAACAAGAAACAAACAGTTCTAGACACTGTTCTCTCCATCCCCAATCTGGTGAGACAAGGAGTCCCAACCAGAATACCTCCAACACAGAGACAGCCCCAGAGGGTGCTGCCTGGAGACAGCTGGGATAGCTTCAGTCTCATGACCCTGACACAAGCTGTACCATAAGACAATGGGCACCTTCAGGCCAGACTCTGGCACAAAGAGCAGGGACATGGCCAAGGCCGTAGCCAGCAAGCTCTTCACCAGCTGAAATAGAAGGCAGGAGAAATTGTCCTACCTCCATAGAACCCCCATTGTATTTCAAGGCTCCCTCACACCTGCCAAAGTTCAGGAACAGTCAGTCCTACTCAATGAAAGCTCTCAAATGGTCTCATCTGAGCATCCTCATAAGATAAGTCAACACCCCCCCCCCCCCGAGAAGAACTCAGTATTAATCAAGGTCATACAAGCAACTTAAAGACAGATTCCAAGCTGGGACAGCTCCTTAGACTGTTACAGATGTACTTCTCCTTCAGGATTCAGTCTGAATTTGCTGAACAGATCACAGCTTTCATCTCCCATTTTACCATTTTTCCTACCTTAGTCCCCACTGAAAAGCTTCTCCAGGATTAAAAACATTTCAAAGAAAAAAAAAATGTGTGTGTTTATCTCTCAAAGGAGCCAGAGCCAAATTAGCAGCAGCAGCTGTGGAGGAAAGGGGAAGATGACTCGAGTGCAGGCTACATTAAGGAGAGACTAGATGTCAACACATCCAGGAAAGGCAGTGGCTGGGTGACCCAGGAGTCAAAGCTACAAAGGCAACTTTCTCAAGTCAAAGCTAAGAAAGTAGACTAGAGCTGGAGAGATAGCATAATGGTTATGAAATGGCTACTTCCATGCCTGAAACTAAAGTTTCAGGTTCAATTTCCAGCACCATCATAAGCCAAAGCTAAGGAGTGCTTTGGTAAAAAAAATAAATAAAAAGTAGACTAGACAGAACAAGGCTCAAACTAACTCTGGGTTGGTGCAGCCCACCCCATGGGGGAAAGAAGCTCTTGCATGGTTTCCTACCACTTGGGCATCTATGTCTGAGAACTATGAATCGAAAGAATAAGAAGCCTCAGGCCAACAGCTTCTAGGTTTGAGGGAGAGAGACAGCTTTTAAGAACCATGGATAACACTGGGCTCAAGAAGCCTGGCTCTAAGTGGTCAGTTTGAGAAGGTGGGATAGGACTGCTGGGACTCTTTGGTTGCCACTCATAGCAAGCTCAGCACAGACCTGCAATTAGAGCTCTAGGAGGAAAGCTGAGGAAATGGGGAGAGTTGCTAAGCAACCAAGGGGGGGCCGCAGCCAATGGGCGCTCAGGAGGCTATAGATTCCCTCACTGGCTCCTCACTTGCTCATTCACTTGCTCATTCGAAGAGAGAAGAGGCATCAATTACATGCCAAAGCCCTTGAGACTGGCTAAGTGGGTAAACCAGAGTATATCCAAGGATAACCCACATCACCTATGCACTGGCCCTGGCTAATTCCCTCTTATCCACAAACTTCCAAACCTAGCCAGCACTTGGGCTTCAGGCTGCCAAGAAAGGCCTTGACCTAGAACCCACCTTAAAATGAAAAGCCAGTAAAAGGGGATGATACTAACCCCTGACATAATTATCACCAAATACTAGTAACTACCAAGAGCACAAGAACCATGATAAATCTTTCATAGACATTTTCTTATTCCATTTTCACATAATATTCTTATAGAGTATGAGAGACAGGCCCTGTGCACATTACTCTCTATAAACCCTTACAACTCTGTACAGATGCTACACATCAAGCCCATTTTACTGCTGAGGAAACTGGCTTGTAAGTGGTGTCTACTCAAGGCCTCAGATCTAGGAAGTAGATTACCTGGGATTCAGACTCAGATGTAACTGATTCCAGGGCTAAATCATTAACCACTTCCCCACATGATCTCTTTCAGTAGTTTCTTTCCCCATCTAACTCTCTGAAATGCTAGTGTCAGGCCTCCAATCTCATCCTTTACAAACCAACTTATGCCAAAAATCTCATGCCCTTTTCTCTGCTTTAAATCCTCTAAAGTATCCTTACTGATGGAAAGATAGACTTTAAAGCCAGCCACAGATCCTGGCTGATCTGAGAATTCATCTCCTACAACTGGCCCCTAAAAACCCTGATTTCTTATTTTATTTTATTTTATTTTATTTTATTTTTATTTTTACCTCCAGGGTTATTGCTGGGGCTCGATGCCAGCACCATGAATCCACTGCTTCTGGAGGCTTTTTTTTTTTCCTTTTGTTGCCCTTGTTGTTTTATCATTGTTATGAGTATTATCATATTATTACTGTTGTTGGATAGGACAGAGAGAAATGGAGAGAGAAGGGGAAGACAGAGGGGGAGAGAAAGATACCTACAGACCTGCTTCACTGCTTGTGAAGTGCAGGTGGGGAACTGGGGGCTTATGTGGGTCCTTGAGCTTTGCGCCATGTGCACTTAACCCGATGCACTACCGCCTGACCCCCAAAACCCTGATTTCTAACCACACTCAGCAGGTTCTCTCAAGACCTTACTCAGGGCTATTGTAAAGTCTGTCTGGAATTTCCTCCCCATATCCATCACCTCTACCTAGGTAACTCTTACACAGCCTTCAAAGCACAGTTTAGATATCACCTCCTCTAGCAAGTCTTTTCCAACATCAGACTGGGTTGAGTGCCTCCTCAGCACGCTTACAGACCCCTGTTTACTCTATTAGAGCACTGGTCATAATGACTGTACTTGCCCAGAATGTCTCATGGTCCTACCTACTAGAAGCCTTTGTACCTACAACAGGTCTCAGGCAACTGAGACTCACCCCCGACTCAGGCAACTCCTGTTTTTCATTAAAAAAAAAAAAACAATGAATGCTACCAAGTACTGGGAAGCACAATGTGAAAAAAATAAATAAAACACCAGAGTCCCTGTCCTCACAGAGCTGAGAAACTAATGGGAAGATAATCTTAAATGAAATCATCTTAAAATGAAACCAAGCTGGGAATCGGGCAGTAGCGCAGCGGGTTAAGTGCAGGTGGCGCAAAGTGCAAGGACCAGCGTAAGGATCCCGGTTCAAGCCCCCAGCTCCCCACCTGCAGGGGAGTCGCTTCACAGGCAGTGAAAAAGGTTTGCAGGTGTCTTTCTCTTCCTGTTTTCCCCTTCTCTCTGTCCTAACGACGACGACATCAACAACAATAATAATTACAACAATAAAACAAGGGCAACAAAAGGGAATAAAGTGGATCTTTAAAAAAAAAAAAGCTATGGACTAAGAAGGGAAGGCATTCTGAGCACTGAGATTAATAATCAAGAAAGACCAAATTCAGTCTCAGAAAGCACTGAAGCCTTCTCTAAGTGGAGCTTGAGCTGAGAGAGTGATGATGCATCTAGAATATGTGACAGTTCAGAGGCTGGAAGGAGTATGGAACATTCAAGGAACTAGAGAGTAAGAAAGCAAAGAGCATGGCAAAAAAATGTGTTTGGAAATGCCGCAGTGCAGCACTTTTGTAAGTCACAAGAATCCTGGACATTAAAAAAAAAAAAAGAAAAAGAAAAGAATCCTGGACATTATACTAAGAGCAGAGAGAAAGCCACTGAAGGATTCTAAGCAGAAAAGATTACATCCTCATTTTCGAGAGATCATTCTGGCTGCTGGGTAGACAATGGAAGGTACACAAGCAAAAACCAGGGGGAACTGGTGAGAAAGCTCTGCAGTAATTGGAGAGAGAGATGATGACAGCTTGGACTATAGTGGTGACTGTAGAAATGGAAAAAAAAAAAAAAAAAGATTTGCAATATGGTCAGGAGCAGAACAGCCAGGACTTGAAGACTTGAGTGCTTCAGAGAAAAGAGAAGTCAAATATTTTAACTGGATAATGTGTTGAATGACTAGTTGTTTAATGTCTGTCTCTCACTCTGAACCATAAGGACAGGGACTATGTCTTGTTGGCTTCCTTGCTGTATCTCCAGCATAATACCAGATATGCTGGAGGCACTCAATTAGCACTCACTGAAAAGATGAATGGATGGATGGATGGATGGCTGACCAGGCAGGTTGTCCCTCTCCAGGAAAGTGGGGACCTGCTCACCTCTGGGCGTCAGGCTGTGAGATGGCATTGACAATGGCCTCTACACTGCTGTCAAACAGCTCCGAGTCCTGCAGAGCAGCAAAAGCAGCCTGAATGAGCGCCTCACAGTCCTGCAGTGGCACCTCCAGCTGCACCCAGCTGGAAAAGCACTTGAGCACCTTCTGACGCACACAGCTGGGTGAGCTGGGTTGCTGAAGCAGCTGCTCCAGCAATGGGAAGACGGCCCCACACTCCACTGCCAGGCTGGCCCGCACCAGACCTTTGCGATACTGGGGCAAACGGCTGGTCTGGAACTCCTCAGGCAGTACTGTGAGTAGTTCTAGCAGGGCCAGGCAGCGGCCCTGGCTGTCCACAGGCGAGTTCTCAGCCTGGAAGAGTCGTACCATATCTGCCACCGCACATGGCCAAGCATCTGGCATCATGCTGAGAGCCAATGAGGCCAGTGCTACACAAAGCCGAGTCAGCACAATCTTAGAACCACTGGCAAAACGAGTGATCTGGGTGAAAAGCTGAGCCTTTAGACTTTCATACTGGTCAGTGGGGATGTCACTCCAGTAGCGAGAGATCTTGATGTGCAGGGCACTGGCCCCAAAGTACTGGATCTCAGGTACTTTGTCCGGTTGTAGTAGTTGCCAGCTGAAGTGCCAGGCCTGTGGGGATACCTGGGCCTGCATCAGCCACTTCTGTGCCAAGTTCTTGTTCTCGATGTTGGGGTCGTAGTAGAGTTGGTGCAGTGCCTACAGGACATTATGGGACTGAGCAGGTGTTGGTTACTCTGGATCCCACCAAAGCCCAGCACAGAGGTCACAGCTGCATCCTGCAAAATCACTCATTTTCTGACTGGGAGACAGAATAGGAAGTGAGAGCTCAGGACTCTGCTTCCTGGGTCCAGGGGGTCCTGCTGGTATTTTGAGAGTCTGAACCTTGCCCATGTTCTACTACACCTTCTTTTCCTAACAGCAAAACACTGTGGTTTCAGAGTGTAAATCACTGTAGAAAAGCAGCAATAAGAGGCAGCTGAGCTCTCCAGAGGGGAGGCAGGTGAGGTAAAAAGGCTAAGCCCAGGTGAAAGTACTGGCTTCATAGGGCCAAAGCTAAGCCTAAGAAGAACATGTAACAGTCTCCTAGACACAGCTGGCCCCATTAACAGCTCTATTCAGCTCCCCCGGGAACACCCTGAAGTCACCCCCAGATGTTAGCACCAAAGCCAGTGTGAAATATGAGCAGGACAAAGACACTGTCAGACAGCTCTGGGGCAGAGACATACTGGGAGGGAGAATAAGAATATCCCATAGTGATGAAGGTTCAAAAAACTGGCCCAGAGAAGTATTGGTCGGCAGCCCTGACAAATGCATAGCCTGGAAGTTTTAACCTGCCAAATTCCCAGGGTCCCAATTCCACGGGGACTTCACACAGTAAGAAAACAGTGATTTGTCTCCGTGGCAGCGCATGCAAGAGTGCGCCACCATGTCAACCCTGCATGGCCCCACGGGGTGGGAGTGTGAGTTCAGGACTTGGATACCCATAAGCAGACTCTACAGAAGTAAGCTTAGCCTCATATGTATTCCTGACAGCCAGTTATGACCACTGCACCTTGTATGATCTCAGAAAGAAATGCTGGGGGAGACAGAGAACAGAAGCAAAAAGATGCACCCTCACTACTTGATATGGCAAAGAGGACTAGAGAATAACAATGAATATGTGCATTCATCCTTTGCTTTCCAGTAAAGTAGCCTCATCTCCCCATTCATCCCATGGGGCATGTATTTCTGCATCCCCAGCCTCTGGGGACAGAGCCCAGAAAAGATAAACAGTTCAGAAAAGAGTAGAGGTGGGAGGAAGCTAAATAGGCAGAAGAGAGTAGGGGAAGCCTATGAGACTGCTAGCAGGCCTAGGTCCCTTGGACTCAACATAAAACAGAGGTCCAGCACTATTTCTGGCTGCCCACGACTGATCTAGCCTCTACCCAATAAAGTAGGACCCAAGGAAGAATAGACATACAATCAGGATTATTTTAGTTCTTGATTACTTTCTGAGACCCTGGCTCAACAAAATAGGTCCAGGATGGTTGGGCAGCAGCATGGCTCTTGGGGACAGAGTGCAGGTCTCCTGGGATCCTGCTTTCTTACTGCACTCTGATGCAGCTCCCATGGAGCTGGAGAGCAGCCAGGTTGGCTGAAGGTCTAAGCCATCAGCACCCTGGAGGAACCATCCTCTGACCCTGAGTCTCTATCCACAAAGAATCCATGTCTCCGAAAACCAAAAATAGCTCATTAGGACAGCATCACACTCCTGTCCTGGCTGCCCAGAGAGCCGCTGATGCCAGGTGCCTGGGGGGCAGGGGCACCATCCCAACGGGCACCCAGCCCAGGCCCGGGCTCTGGGATTAGTATCAGTTCTCAGGACTTGTGCTCTGTCACTGGAGTGCCCACCCTGGGGCCCTCGTACCTTCTCCACGTTCTCCACAGTGAAGTCCAGGGCCGGTGTTGCTCCAGCCCCTGCAGCCCCCGACTGCTCCTCTCGCCGCTCCATCTTTGCTTCCTCCCCAGCAGGGAGCTGAACCCTGACCTGCCTCCTGCCCCAGCCCCCTGGCTGCTGGCTCCCTGCTAGACCCCGGCTTGGGTGCCCAGGGACTGGTGGTGTGAAAGGGAGCCCAGGGCGGGCATGGCTGCCGAGGCCTCCCCACCTCGGTCGGCAGTGGGGAGCTTGCCAGAGAGCAAAGCGGGCAGTCTCGGGGGCCCGCGGAGAGTGACTGCGGGGAAGGAGCGGCCAGGCAGGAGTTCTCAGGCGAGGGATGGGGGGTTCCAGGAGTAAGTCAAGGCTCTGACCCCAGAATCTGTGAGGAGGGAGTCATAAGGGGGGGTGAGGGAGGGACAGAGGGAAGCCTGCAAGGGAAACCAAATCCCCGGCCCGTGGGGGTGGGGCTGGGGGGGGTCACTGGGTCGATAACCTGTCCCCACAGCACGCTCGTCCGGGTGAGCTCTCCGGGCCCCTAAGAAGAGGTCACCGGTGGGGGTCACGGAGGAGAGAGCCCTTCGCGGGCTGCCGAGGCGTCCAACGAAGCGCAGGGACGCAGTTTCGCTAGTCTGCGGCGAAGAGTCCGGAGAGCTGAGGGGCTGTAGCAGGTCGCCTCTGCCCGCCGCGACCCAGCTCTCTTCTCTGCGCCGGAGATCCGGCCCCGCTACCGCCGCTGCCTCCGCCCCAGTGACTGACAGGCGAGTCGGCCCGGCTGGGACGGGGCGGGGACCTTAACGAGGCACGGGCTGCCCCCAGCGCCTGTCCCCGGCACCGATGACCCGGACGCAGTCCCTACTCCCGCACTTGCCCTGGCTCAACCCAGTCTGGCACAGCCCGGCACTGCACAGCGGAACTTCAAGGAAACTCATTCCGGGTCCCTGGTCCTGTCCTCGCGCCAGTCTATCTATGTGCCCCCGAGCAGGCGCGCTGTTCGAGGTCCCCGCCAAGCCAAGGTCCCGCCGATGCGCATTCTGGGAAATGTAGTCCCCACGGCACCTACAGTGAAGGCGGCGCCTTGCGGCGGGGGCTGGAAGCACGTGGACCAGGGAGTGGGGCGGGGTGAAGGAGTAGTGAGTCCCCTCTAGCCCGGGCCTTCTGCGAATATCAGACCTCTAAGCTCAGACCCGCGCGGCAACAATATAGGAGGATGTGACTCAATGGACCCGTGCATGGAGCTGGGAGTCCAGGATGAAAGATAATGATCCTGTTGGGGTGGGGTAGACAGGTCACTCGGTGCCCCGCAAAGGACGTATCTTGTAGCCCAGGAAAGGGCCGCCTAGGAGGAAGGCATCCGCGCGCCTCTGAGAGAGACGGTTTAGGGGGGTTGAGGGTGGGGGGCGGGACTGCTCTCAGGACCATCCAGTGAGCAACCAGGAAACTGCATACCATGGACAGTGCTCTGAGAATTTCCTGTGCGCCTTGGAGCCAACTTCTCTTTGTGGGTAATTAGAATAGGAACGGCTTACATTTAAGTGCTACGAAGATATTTTGTATGTCATAGGTCTGTTTGGGTGGAAAAGGGGCCGACGTTCGTTCCCCCCACATTAAAAAATTCATCACGCATTATCTCAACAAGATCCAGTTCTTTTGAGATGAAGGTTTTATTGACCATTTTCAGGTGGGATAACGAAAGTTGGGTAAAGTTGAGTCTATTTTATGCATGAACACATGGTTAGGGTAGCAGAGACCAGTCATGGATCTGGTCAAACCTTGCAGCCCCTACCTCGAACTCTCTGCGCTCCCAAGTTGCCCCCCTTCTCTCCCCACCCTCTCTCTCTGTCTCTCTGTCTCTGTCTCTGTGTCTCTCTTTCTCTGGCTTATAGTGGTGCGGGGGATTGAACCTGGGACTTAAGAGCCTCAGGCGTGAAAGTCTCTTTACATAACCATTATGCTATCAGCCCCTTTCTCTTTTCTCTTACTAGAATAACAGAAGGGTGAGATTATGAAGATGGAAAGACCCTCTACCCCACCTGCAAGGGGGGGAAGCTTCAAGAGTGGTGAAACACTGCTGCAGGTGTCTCTGTGTCTCTCTCCTCCACCTCCCCCTCCCCTCTCAATTTCACTCTATCTCTATCCAATAATAAATAAATAAAAATATTTATAAAAAGAAAGAACCTCAGTGGTCCAGGAGATGGTGCAGTGGATAAAGCACTGGACTCTCAAGCATGAGGTCCTGAGTTCAATCCCTGGCAGCACATGTACTAGAGTGATATCTGGTTCTTTCTCTCTTTCCTCCAATCTTTCTCACTAATAAATAAAATATTAAAGAAAGAAGGAAAGAAAGAAAGAACCTCTATATGTGTGTTCCGTGGAGGAAGCTGGCATTGGCAACTGCCATTGAGACTTGAGTAGGTGAATGAGACAGTTTCCCTGAGAAGGAGAAACATCATCTTAACTTGAATAGAGAAACTGGAGAGGAAATGTCTTGATTAGCTGGCAAATTCTAGTGGGGATCTAGTAAACTCTTTTATCAAGAAAGAGTTTGAAGTATAACTAGTAACATGTGTGCAGTTAAAGGGAGTATTTGTGGAGTGAGGAAAGGAAAGGTGAGGCCAGGTGGTGGCATACCTGGTTGAGTGCACATGTTACAATGCTCAAGGACCTGGGTTTGAGCCCCAGATCCCCACCTGCAGCAGTAAAGCATTGCAAATGATAAAGCAGGGCTGCAGGTGTCTCTCTGTCTCTCCCTCTCTATCACCCCCTTTTCTCTTGACTTCTGGCTGTCTCTATCCAATAAATAAATATTTTTAAAAAAAAAGGGAGGGGCACCGGTAACATGAGATTGACAAAGAGAGTTGAAAGCAGTAGACTTGTTTTATTTATTTTTTTAAGATTTTTTTTTAATTAACACAAGGGGGAGAGGGGGAGACAGAGAGAGGATGAGAGAGCACCAGAGCATCATCTGGCACATGGGATGATGGGGATCAAATTTAGGACTTCTTGTTTCTGAAGCTTAGCACTCTGCTCACTGCGCCACCTCCTGGACCCAGCAGTAGTTTTTTTTTTTTTTTTTTTTCCCCGGCAGTAGATTCTTGAAGGAGTTTGGAGTTTATCCTGAGTGCAATTTGAAACCACCATGGGGTTTCAAATGAGCTGTGATGTTTGGGGTTTTGTTTTCATGAAGTCTGTCTGTAGTATGTACAATAAATTGAAGGAGGGAAAAATAGAGACAAGGGATATTTGGAAGAAAGAATAGGATGCCAAAATGAAGTAACTGTTTCAGGTCTGTGCTTGTTGACTAGAGATTTCACTGTAAAAAGTAGGAAGGTTGGAAGAAGGTTAAGAACACAATTTTAAGGGTTGCACCCAGTTGAGCACGCACATTATTATGCACAAGGACCTGGCTCAAGCCCCCACTCCCCACCTGCAGGAGGGAAGCTTTGAGAATGATGAAGCAGGTCTGCAGGTGTCTGTCTTTCTCCTCTATCTTCCCTTCCCTCTCAATTTCTCTCTTCTCTATTAAAAAAAAGGGGGGGAGTCGGGCTGTAGCGCAGCGGGTTAAGCGCAGGTGGCGCAAAGCACAAGGACTGGCATAAGGATCCCGGTTCGAACCCCGGCTCCCCACCTGCAGGGGAGTCGCTTCACAGGCGGTGAAGCAGGTCTGCAGGTGTCTATCTTTCTCTCCTCCTCTCTGTCTTCCCCTCCTTTCTCCATTTCTCTCTGTCCTATCCAACAACGACGACAACAACAATAATAACTACAACAATAAAACAACAAGGGTAACAAAAGGGAATAAATAAATAAAATTAATATTTTTTTTAAAAGTCTTTTAAAAAAGGGGGGGTAGTACAAGCACTAAGCCCCAGTACTCTACATTCTAGGGGCTGGGCTGTGGCGCACTGAGTACAGATGTTTTCATGTGCAAGAACCTGGATTCAAGTCCCTAGTCCCCTCCTCCAGGGGGCAAGCTTCATGAGTGGTGAAGCAGTGCTGTAGGTGTCTCTCTCCCTATCTCTCATCTCTATGTCCTATCAAAAAATAATAAATAAATATTAAAACACACACATTCAGGCAGCTTAAGAGGTGCCACAAAGGTGGATAAAGTGTTGAACTTAAAACCATGGGGTCCAGGGAGTCTGGCGGTAGCTTAGCGGGTTAAGCGCAGGTGGCGCAAAGCTCAAGGACTGGTTTAAGGATCCCGATTCGAGCCCCCGGCTCCCCACCTGCAGGGGAGTCGCTTCATAGGTGGTGAAGCAGGTCTGCAGGTGTCTATCTTTCCCTCCCCCTCTCTGTCTTCCCTCTTCTGTCCATTTCTCTCTGTCGTATCCAATGACGATGACATCAACAACAATAATAACTACAACAACAATAAAAAACAACAAGGAAAACAAATAAATAAATATTAAAAAAAAAACAAAAACCATGGGTTCCGGAGTTGAGTTTGATCCCTGGCATTGCATATGCCAGCGTGATGTTCTGGTTCTCTCATAAATAATTTTTTTTTTTTTAAGTGGCGGGTATCGGGCGGTAGCGCAGCGGGTTACCAGCAGGTGGCACGAAGTACAAGGACTGACTTAAAGATCTCGGTAGGAGCCCCTGGCTCCCCACCTGCAGGGGAGTTGCTTCACAGGCGGTGAAGCAGGTCTGTGGGTGTCTTTCTCTCCCCTTGTCTTCCCCTCCTCTCTCCATTTCTCTCTGTCCTAACAACGAAAACAATAATAATTACAAATAATAACAATAAAAAGAGAAAATAAAACTAAAATAAATTATAAAAAAAAATATTCTGGAGGGCGGGGCAGTGGCACACCTGGTTAAGTTCACATAGTACTAAGTGCAAAGATCCTGGTTAAAGTCCCTGGCCCCCCACCTGCAGAGGGTACGCTTCACAGGTGGTAAAGCAGTGTCTCTTTCTTTTTTTTTTTCTTTCTTTCTTTTTTTTTTTTTTTTTTTTGCCTTCACTGGGGCTCGGTGCCTGCACTACAAATCCACTGCTCCTGTGGCCATTTTTTTAAAAGATTTTATTTACTAGTGAGAAAGATAGGAGGAAAGAGAAAGAACCAGACATCACTCTGGCACATGTGCTGCTGGGGATCGAACTCAGGACCTCATGCTTGAGAGTCCAAAGCTTTATCACTGCGCCACCTCCTGGACCACTTCTTTTTTGCCTCCAGGGTTATTGCTGGGGCTCAGTGCCTGCACCATGAATCCACTGCTCCCGGAGGCCATCCCCCCCCCCTTTTGTTGCCCTTGTTGTTACAGCCTTGTTGTGATTATTATTGTTGATGTCATTTGTTGTTGGAAAGGACAGAGAGAAATGGAGAGAGAAGGGGAAGACAGAGAGGGGGAGGGAAAGATCGACATCTGCAGACCTGCTTCACCGCCTGTGAAGCTACTCCCCTGCAGGTGGGGAGCAACAGCTCGAACTGGGATCCTCCCACCGGTCCTTGCGCTTTGCAGCACGTGCGCTTAACCCGCTGCGCTACCGCCTGACCCCCACCACTTTTTTTTTTTTTGCATAGGACAGAGAGAAATTGAGAGGGATGGGGAAGACAGAGAGGGAGAGAGAAAGATAGACACCTACAGACCTGCTTATCACTTGTGAAGCAAACCCCCTCCCCCCTGCATGTGGGGAGCCAGGAGCTCGAACTGGGACCCTTGTGTGGGTCCTTACATTTATGTACTATGTGCATTTAACCCGGTGCACTACCACCCAGCCTCCTCTCTTCCCTTCTGTATCTCCTCCTCCGTTCTCAACTTTTCCCCAAATTTATTTCCTGTCAAATAAAATGGAAAAAATGGCCACCAGAAGCAGTGGATTTATATGGCTAGCACTGAGCCCCAGCAATAATCCTGGAGGAAAACAAGTTCCTAGAACTGTGTCCAAAACTTGTCTTTGGGGGACCAGAAGGTAGCTTACTCAGTATTTCAAGAAGTGGGCCACCACATAGGAGCACTACACAAAGGAGAAGCTATGACATCTATCCTGTCTCCGTGTCTCTCACCCTCTATCTAAAAAAGAAAGAGGAGAAGGAACTAGGGAGTCGGGTGGTAGTGCAGCAAGTTAGGTGCATGTGGCGCAAAGCGCAAGGACCGGAGTAAGGATCCTGGTTCGAGCCCCAGCTCCCCACCTGCCAGGGAGTAGCTTCACAGGCGGTGAAGCAGGTCTAGGTGTCTATCTTTCTCTCTCCTTCTCTGTCCTCCCCCTCCTCTCTCCATTTCTCTCTGTCCTATCCAACAATGATGACATCAGTAACAACAATAATAGCTACAATTTTTAAAAAAGACAAGGCAACAAAAGGGAAAGTGAACAAATATTTAAAAATATATTTTAAAAAAGGAACAAGGTGACCAGGTGGTGGCACACCTGGTAGAGTGCACACATAGTGTGCAAGGACTAGGTTCAAGCCCCCAGTCTCCATCTACAGAGGAGAAGGTTCACAAGCACAGGAGCAGTGCTGTAGGTCTCTCTCTATCTCTATTACTCTTCCCTTTCAATTTTTCTTTGTCTCTATCAATAAAGGGGAAAAAAGGTTAAATAAATAAATTGTTACCAGGAACAGTGGATTCACAATACAGGCACCAAGTCCTAGCAATAACCCTTGGTTAACAAGGCTCTAGGTCTTACTCATTGAGCCTCATTCATCAAGCCTCAGATTTTGTTTATTGACCCTCACCTCTCTTCAGTCCTTCCATGCATTCTTCTACCCCAATCAAAGTACCCACATTTGTTGCCTAAATAGTTCTAACCATAGCAGCTGCAACCTGCCCTCTTTTACCTCTTCCATCAACACTAGTCAGTCAGTGATCTATCAGAAAGGCTTGTCTAGGCAATCCCACTTAAAATCCTTCAGTGTCTCTCTCAGGACAAAGTTAATGCTCTTTTGTATAGCACTCAAGGAAGAGCCTTTATAATTTCACTAGCCTATTTATTGCCTTGATGAGAGAATCCCCCAGTTCCACATGAAACTGATGGATATCCTGGGACACACTGGACCAGTCCCCACTTCCCTACCTTTATTCATGCTTCTGCCTCAGCTGAGAAAGCTCTGTGCCAGGTTAGAGTCATTCAGAAAAGAAATACCACACAGCTCATAAAAACAGGTTAGTTTAAGAATTTTGAGCAGTCCAGGATGTGGTACAATGGAAGAAGCATTTAACTCTTTAAGTGTAAGGTCCAGATTTTTTTTTTTTTTTTCCCTCCAGGGTTATCGCTGGAGCTCAATGCCTGCACTACGAATCCACTGCTCGAGGTGGCCATTTTTTTTCCATTGTTGTTGTTGCTGTTATTGTTGTTACTGCTATTGATGTTGCTACTGTTGTTGGAAAAAAACAGAGAAATTGAGAGAGAAGGGGTAGAGAGAGAGGGAGAGAAAAAAACACCTACAGACCTGCTTCACCACTTGTGAAGCGACCCCCTTGCAGGTGGGGAGCTGGGGACTCGAACCAGAATCCTTGCAGGGGTCCTTTTACTTTGCACGATGTGCACTCAACCCGGTGCACTATCACCTGGCCTCAGGTTCAGAATTTAATCTCCAGCATTGCATGTGCCAGAATGATGCTCTAGTTCTCTTTCTTTCCTCTTCCTCTCTCATTAATAAATAAAAATCTTTAAAAATAAGTTAATACAAGGGGTGGGCAACACAGAACTTTGGTGGTGGGTGCAGTGTGGAACTACAGCCCTGTAATCTTTTTATAATTTATTTATTTTCCCTTTTGTTGCCCTTATTGTTATTTATTGTTGTTGTAGTTATTATTGTTGTTGTTATTGATGTTGTCATTGTTAGATAGGACAGAGAGAAATGGAGAGAGAAGGGGAAGACAGAGATGGGGAGAGAAAGACACCTGCAGACCTGCTTCACCGCTTGTGAGGTGACTCCCTTGCAGGTGGGATGCTGGGGGCAGGAACAGGGATCCTTATTCGGGTCCTTGTGCTTTGGGCCACATGTGCTTAACCTGCTGCACTACCACCCAACTCCCAGCCCTATAATCTTATAATCTTGCTCTTCTGTTGTTGCTGTTGTTAATTTTTTTATTTCTTTATTGGGGAACTAATGTTTTACATTCAACAGTAAATACAATAGTTTGTACATGCATAACATTCCCCAGTTTCCCATTTAACAATACAACCCCCACTAGGTCTTCTGTCATCCTTCTTGGACCTGTAGTCATTTACTTTGGTGCGATACACCAATACGATTTCAGGTTCTACTTTTTTTTTTTTTTTTATTCTTCTGATCTTGTTTTTCAACTTCTGCCTGAGAGTGAGATCATCCCATATTCATCCTTCTGCTTCTGACTTATTTCACTTAACATGAATTTTTCAAGGTCCATTCAAGATCGGCTGAAAACGGTGAAGTCACCATTTTTTACAGCAGAGTAGTATTCTATTGTGTATATATATCACAACTTGCTCAGCCACTCATCTGTTGTTGGACACCTGGGTTGATTCCAGGTTTTGGCTATTGCAAATTGTGCTGCCAAGAACATATGTGTACACAGATCTTTTTGGATGGATGTGTTGGGTTCCTTAGGATATATCCCCAGGAGAAGAATTGCAGGATCATAGGGTAGATCCATGTCTAGCCTTCTGAGAGTTCTCCAGACTGTTCTCCACAGAGGTTGGACCAATTTGCATTCCCACCAGCAGTGTAGGAGGGTTCCTTTGAGCCCACACCCTCTCCAGCATTTTTTGCTGTTACCTTTTCTGATGTATGACATTCTCACAGGAGTGAAGTGGTATCTCATTGTTGTCTTGATTTGCATTTCTCTGACAATCAGAGACCTGGAGCATTTTTTCATGTGTTTCTCAGCCTTTTGGATCTCTTCTGTGGTGAATATTCTATTCCTGCCCTCTCCCCATTTTTGGATGGGGTTATTTGTTGTCTTGTTGTTGAGTTTGGCAAGCTCTCCATATATGTTGGTTATTAAACTCTTGTCTGAATATGACATGTAAAGATCTTCTCCCATTCTGTGAGGGGTCTCTTGCTTTGGGTAGTGATTTCTTTTGCTGTGAAGAAGCTTTTTAATTTGATGTAGTCCCATAGGTTTATACACCTGCCTTAGTCTTCTTTGTAATTGGATTCGTTTCATTGAAGATGTCTTTAAAATTTATGCGGAAAAGAGTTCTGCCAATATTTTCCTCTAAGTATTTGATAGTTTCTGGTCTAATATCCAAGTTCTTGATCCACTTGGAATTTACTTTTGTATTTGGTGAAATACAGAGGTTCAGTTTCATTCTTCTGCATGTTTCAACCCATTGTTTCCAATACCATTTGTTGAAGAGACTCTGCTTTCCCCATTTAATAGTCTAGGCCCCTTTGTCAAAGATTAAATGTCCAAAGGTGTGGGGCTCACTTCTGGGCTCTCAATTCTATGCCACTGGTCAGTGTGTCTATTCATTTTCCAGTACCAAGAAGTTTTGATGACAATGGCCCTATAATACAATTTGAGATCTGGGAGTGTGATGCCTCCGGTTCTGTTCTTTTTTCTCAAGATTGTTTTGGCAATTCTAGGTCTTTTCTGGTTCCAGATAAACATTTGTAGCATTTTTTCTATTCTCCTAAAAATGTTCTTGGTATCTGATGGGGATAGCATTAAATTTGTAGATGGCTATTGGTAGTATATTAATTTTGATGATGTTAATTCTACCAATCCATGAACATGGAATATCTTTCCACTTCTTTGTGTCTTTTTCAATTTCCTTGAGTAGTGACTCTTAATTTTCAGTATACAAGTCTTTCACTTCTTTGGTTAGGTTTAGTCCTAGATATTTTATTGTTTTTGCTGCTATAGTAAAAGGAATTGTTTTCTGGATTTCAATTTCTTCTAACTTAGTGTTTGCATAGAGAAATGCCACTGACTTTTGAATATTAATTTTGTAGCCTGACACTTTACTGTATTTCTTGATGATTTCCAAAAGCTTCTTGTTGGATTCCTTAGGTTTTCCTGTGTATACTAGCATATCATCTGCAAATAGGGAGAGTTTGACTTCTCTTCCAATCTGTATGCCTTTAATCCTTGCTCCTGCCTGATTGCTATGGCAAGAACTTCCAACACTATGTTGAATAGTAATGGTGATAGTGGGCAGCCCTGTCTAGTACCTGATCTGAGGGGAAATGCTTCCAGTTTTTCACCATTGAGTATGATGTTGGCTGTAGATTTGCTATATATCAACTCTACTATCTTCAGGAATTTTCCATCTATTCCCATTTTTTTGTAGTGTTTTGATCATAAAGAGATGTTGTATTTTGTCAAAGGCTTTCTCTACATCAATTAATATGACCATGTGGTTTTTGGTCTTGCTTTTGTTGATGTGGTGGATCACATTGATTGATTTACGTATATTAAACCAACCTTGCATGCCTGGGATAAACCCCACTTGGTCATGATGAACAATCTTTTAAATATACTTCTGTATCCAGTTGGCTAGAATTTTTGTTCAATATTTTCGCATCTATGTTCATCAGAGATATTGGTCTGTAGTTTTCTTTTTTGGTTGTGTCCCTGTCTGCTTTTGGTATCAGAGTGATGTTGGCTTCATAGAAGCTGGCAGGGAGTACTCCAGTGTCTTCAATCTTCTGGAAGACTTTTAAAAGTAGAGGTATTAGTTCTTCTTTGAAGGTTTTGTAGAATTCATTTGTAAAACCATCTGGTCCAGGACTTTTATTTTTGGGAAGATTTTTGATAACTATTTCAATTTCATTAGCTGGGAGTCGGGCTGTAGCGCAGCAGGTTAAGCGCACGTGGCGCAGAGCACAAGGACCGGCATAAGGATCCCGGTTCGAACCCCGGCTCCCCACCTGCAGGGGAGTCGCGTCACAGGCGGTGAAGCAGGTCTGCAGGTGTCTATCTTTCTCTCCTCCTCTCTGTCTTCCCCTCCTCTCTCCATTTCTCTCTGTCCTATCCAACAACAACAACAACAATAATAACTACAACAATAAAACAACAAGGGCAACAAAAGGGAATAAATAAATAAAATAAATATATATATAAAAAAAGAATTAAAAAAAAAAGAAACCTCAATTTCATTAGCTGTGATGGGTGCTCTTCATGTTATCCACTTCCTCTTTACTTAGTTTTGGAAGTTGGTAGGTATCTAGGAAATCGTCCAATTCTTCCAGGTTCTCTAGCTTGCTGGCATATAGTTGTTCATAGAAGCCTCGCTAGATATGTTGAATTTCTGTGGTGTCTGTTTTGATATCTCCTTTTTCATTTACTATCCTATTTATTTGGGTCTTTTCCCTTTTTTGTTTTGTGAGTCTGGCTAAATGTTTGTCGATTTTGTTCACTCTGTCAAAGAACCAATATTTACTTTCGTTGATCTTTTGTATGGTTTTCTTATTTTCAATGTTATTTATTTCTGCCCTAACTTTAGTGATTTCTGTCCTTCTGGTTGCTTTAGGGTTCCTTTGTTCTTCTTCTTCTAGGTCTTTAAGATGTATAATCAGCCTGTTTATTTGTGCTTTTTCTTGTTTCCTAATGTGTGTTTGTATGGCTATGAACTTCCCTCTTAGGACTGCTTTAGCTGTGTCCCAAATATTTTGATAGCTTGTGTCTTCATTTTCATTGAACTCTCAAAACATTTTGATTTCTTCTTTGATTTCCTCTTTGACCTAGAAGTTGTTAAGAAGTGTACTGTTGAGCTTCCACATTTTGGGACTATTACTAGTCTTTTGTTCATTGTTAAGTGTTAGTTTAGTTCCACTGTGGTCTGAGAAGATGCTTGGGATGATTTCAATGCTCTTGAATTTGCTGATGCTGTCTTTGTGGCCTAACATATGGTCTAGCCTGGAGAATGACCCATGTGAATTTGAGTAGAATGTGTATTCCAGTTTCTTGGGGTGAATGACTCTGAAAATGTCCAACAGTTCTAGTTTATCTCTTCATTTATCTCTCTTATGTCTTTATTCATTTTCTGCCTAGATGATCTGTCAAGTTGAGAGAGTTGAAGTCCCCTACTATGACTGTGTTGCTGTTAATATATTGCTGTAGCTCTTTCAGTAGAAGTTTGATGTATTTAGATGGCTTCTCATTGGGTGCATAGATGTTAATAATAGTTAAGTCCTCTTGATTGACTGATCCTCTGAGCATTAAGTAGTGTCCATTCCTATCTTTTTAAATCTTATCTATTTTAAAGTCTATCATGTCAGATATGAGAATAGCTGTTCCTGCCCTCTTTTGTGGGCCATTGGCTTGTATGATAGTTTTCCATCCTTTCACTTTAAGTCTGAGTTTGTCTTGTTGAGTTAGGTGCATCCGTTCCACCCCGGTTCCATGGCTGCCAGTTCTTAGCCATATCGCCCCACCAGATATTCGTCGGGATGCGGCATCATCTAAGTTCATTTCCCACGTCTATGCTCGACCGGACCTGCCAATATACACGGATATCTTCGCCCACCCTGTTCAACGCTTGATGTCTCGTCACCCAATCTGTTCCCCTATGCCTACACTGAACTTCTCTGTTCCAGTCTCTTGGAAACAGAGCTGGCAGTCAGCTGAGGTAAAGAACAAACACCTCATCACAGACCCCTGCAAGCGTCAACCCAGCTTTGACCTAGCACGTTATGATTGGGCCCTCCTCAATCGCTATCGAACAGGCCATGGCCGGTGCGCCGCTATGTTCCATCGCTGGGGAGCCAGAGATGACCCGAACTGACCCTGCGGCTACAGACAGACTATGACCCACATAGTCAATGACTGCCATCTCTCCAGATTCAAAGGAGGTCTCGAAACTTTACATCAGTCTCAACCTGATGCTGTTGACTGGCTACGGAAGAAGGGCAAACGCTAGAAGAAGAAGAAGAAGGTGGGTTTCCTGTAGACAGCATACTGTGGGTTGTATTTTCTGATCCATCTTCCTACTCTGTGTCTTTTAATAGGTGAATTCAGGCCATTAACATTTATTGATATCAAAGACTGAAGATATTTTAATGCCATTCTTGTAGAGTTTTAGAGTATTCTGGTATATGTCCTATTTATGATGGTCTGACTGTTTATAGAAGACCTTTCAGAACTTCTTTCAGGGCTGGCTTGGTGATAGTTGATTCCTTCAACTGTTGCTTGTCTGAGAAGATTTTGATGCCTCCCTGTAGTCTGAATGACAGTTTAGCAGGATATAGTATTCTTGGTTGAAAGCCTTTCTCATTGAGCACTCGATAGATATCTTGCCATTCTCTTCTGGCCTGTAGTGTTTGTGTGGAGAAGTCTGCTGCTAATCTTATGGGTTTTCCTCTGTAGGTGACTCTTTGTGTTTTTTTTCTTGCAGCCTTCAGGATTCTTTCTTTATCCTTATTCCTTTCTATTCTAAATATGATTTGTCTTGGTGTCTTTAAGTCTAGGTTAATTTTGTTCGGGACTTTCTGGGCTTCTTGAATCTTTATGTCTTTGATGTTGTCTAGACTAGAGAAGTTTTCAGCTGTTATGGCCTGAAGAATGCTTTCTTCCTCTCCCTCTCTTTCTTCCTCTGGTAAGCCAATAATGCGTATATTGTTTCTTTTGAAGTCATCCCATAGGTCTCTGTTGTTGTTTTCAGCATTTCTTAATCTCTTTTTGAGATCTCTTACTTCTTTTTTAGTTGTCTCTAATTTGTCCTCGATCCTTCTCATTCTGTCTTCAGCCTCATTGATTCTATTCTCTCTGCCCTCTACTGTTTTCTGGAGTTCATCTATTTTGTTACCCTGTTCTGATACTGTTTTAGCTTGTTCAGCTAGTTGTGTTCTTAGCTCAGCTATTTCAGCTTTCAGCTCTCTAATAACCTTGAGATAATTATTGTTTTCTTCCAGAGTCTCATTTGTTGTTCCTGTATTTCTGATTACAATTCTTTCAAACTCTTTACTCACTCCTGTGATTATTTCCTTAGCTAGTGTTTGGATGTTGAACTCATTATTTTGTTCTTCACCCTTTGGGGGGCTTTTAGCTGGACTCTTGTCCTGGTTTGTTTCTCCATTATTTCTTCTTGTTGGTTTACCCATTTTATATATTATGTTATGAGTTCCCTCTCTCAGTACTTTTCAAATTACTGGTCACTATTTCCTGGATTGACTTGTGTCTAAGTAAGGTAATTAAAGGGTTCACAGTGGTGGAAGTTAATAGTTGTTTCAATAGTATTTTAATCCCTGAGTTGGAGCTCAGTGGTTTAAAAGCCTCTTTTTTTCTTTTTCTTCCCTGTAGCCTATGGGAGCCTGAGGGCTTTTAAACTACAAGTAGGCTTCTTAGCTTAATCATTGACTCCTGATAAAGAGATAAAGCAGGGTGTGGCAGAGATACTCCAGTGGTTATGCAAAGAGACTTTCACAGCCCCACAGCTATGCCACCGAGGTATAGGTCTTCTCCTGAGTTTCCTAGCTAGATCTCTGTCCCCTGGTGTCCCTCCCTGCCGCTGCTCCAGACTCTGAGGGCAGTAGCAATGGAGACCCAGAGTTGCACTTGGTGAGTCTCTGGGGAGTACTCTCCTCCCCTCAGCTGTCCCCTTGTTGCTGGAACAGACTGGAGGTGGTGTCTCAACTGACAAACTGCAAGACTGTTACCAGCCACTTAATCTCTCCCTAGCCTCCTCTCTGTCATCAGCCACACATATTTGCTCTCACCCATGACCTGGTGGGTTCCTGTAGTCGGTCCAGTCCTGTCTCCTTTCAGTCCCAGGTGGTCTCCTTCGGTATTCCTAGTTGATCCGGGAGAGGAGAGGAGAGAAAGACATCTGCTGCTGCTCGTAGCCCCGCCTCCGGAAGTCTCCTAATTTTTTATATTTATTTATTTTTACTGCCACCAAGGTTATCACTGGAGTTCAATTCAGGCATTATGAATCCACTGGCAGCCATTTTCTCCCCTCTATTTTTTTCTATTTTATTTGATATGACAAAGAGAAATTGAGGGGAGGGGGAGGGAGAGATGGAGAGAGAGAAAGAGAGACACCTGCAAACCTGCTTCATCACTCGTGGAGCTTCCACCCTGAAGGTGGGGAATGGGGGCTCAAACCCAGGTCATTGCTCATGGTGATATGTACTCTCAACCAGGTGTGCCACTGCCCAGCCCCTATCATATTACTTGTTCATTTAATCATTTATTTGTTTTTTAGATAGAGGCAAAGAGAAAGAGAGAGAGAAGGAGAAAGAGACCATAGCACTCAAGTTTCCTTTAGTGTGGTGGGAATCAGGCTCAAAACAGGGTCATGCACATGACAAAGTATCACACTATCCAAATGAGCTATTTCTCTGGCCCATCTTGTAAGCCATTACTACATTTTTCATTATTTTTAAGTGGCTTTAAATTATTTATTATTCAGAGGACCTAGTGGGGGCTGTCAAATGTAAAACATTAATATCCAATAAAGAAATTTTAAAAATTATTTATTGGGAGTCCGGCGATGCGCAGCGGGTTAAGCACACGCGATGCGATGCGCAAGGTCCTGTAAGGATTCTGGTTCCAGCCCCCAGCTCCCCACCTGTAGGTGTCTTTCTCTCTCCCTGTTTCCCCTGCTCTCTCCATTTCTCTGTCCTATCTAACAATGATGACATCAATAACAACAATAATGACTACAACAATAAAAGACAACAAGGGCAACAAAAGGGAAAGATAAATATTATTTATTTATTTATTTATTTATTTATTTATCATCCTGGGTTATTGCTGGGGCTCGATGCCTGCACTACAAATCCACTGCTACTGGAAGCTATTTTTTCCCTTTTGTTGCCCTTGTTGTTAATCGTTGTTGTTATTATTGTTGTTACTGCTGTTGTTGTTGGATAGGACAGAGAAAAATCTAGAGAGGAGGGGAAGACAGAGAGGGGGAGAGAAAGACAGACACCTGCAGACCTGCTTCACCAACTGTGAAGCAACCCCTTTGTAGGTGGGGAGCCAGAGGCTCAAACCGGGATCCCTATGCCAGTCCTTGCCCTTTGCACCATGTGCACTTAACCTGTTGCACTACTGCCAAGCCCCCTATTTATTATTTATTTATTGGAATAGAGACAGAAAGAATGTACACAATGCCCCGACCAGCGGGGCGGTGAACAGGGGCTAGGAACCTCAGGACCTGGAATGACAGGGACAAGAGACACGAAAGAACGACAGCAAGACAGGTTTCTGATCAAGCTGCAAAATTTTATTGTGTTCACAGGCATTATAAGGCTTTGGGGGAAGGGGGGGGAAGGTGCTGGAGGAGGAGGAGGGGGAGCAATCTTCAAAGTGGAATGTTCCTTGCAATATACAATGGCCGAAACCATGTTTGTTACCACAACTATGTGTTGTGTCACTTGATTTCTGATAAATGGTCTACCTGAGGGGAAATGGCCTGCCCCGGGGGAAATTGGAAACTTGTCTCGAGGGCTTCCATTGTTTCAAAGCTTATCAAGCAGAGAAATGGCTTCTGGCAACACAAATCACACATACTATCCTAGTGACAGCACAAGTACACACTATAAACACACCAATATAGATCCATACTCTCAGAGGGTTAAAGAATAGGAAAGCTATCAGGGGAGGGGATGGGATACAGAGTTCTGGTGGCAGGAACTGTGTGAAGTTGTACCCCTCTTATCCTATGGTTTAGTCAATGTTTCCTTTTTATAAATAAAAAATAATTTTAAAAAATGTTCACTAAGAAAAGTAGGAGGTCCTGAGTTCAAACCCCAGCAGCACATGTACCAGAGTGATATCTGGTTCTTTCTTTCTCTCCTCCTATCTTTCTCATTAATATATAAATTTTGTATTTTTAAAATATTTATTATTATTTATTCCCTTTTGTTGCCCTTGTTGTTTTATTGTTGTAGTTATTATTGATGTTGTTTGTTGTTGGATAGGACAGAGAAATGGAGAGAGGAGGGGAAGACAGAGAGGGGGAGAGAGACACCTGCAGACCTGCTTCACCACTTGTGAAGCGACTCCTCTGAAGGTGGAGAGCTGGGGGCTCAAACTGTGATCCTTACGCTGGTCCTTGCGCTGTGCGCCATGTGTGCTTAACCCGCTGCACTACCACCCAACTTGCATAAATAAAGTATTTTTTAAAAAGTTTTGGGGGTCGGGAGGTAGCGCTACCGCCCGACTTCCGTAAATAATATTCATCAATAAATATGTAAAAAGTAAAAATAAAGAAAAACTGTTTGGGGTGGGGGTAGATAGTATAATGGTTATGCAGAGACCCTCATGCCTGAGGCTCCAAAGTCCCAGGTTCAATCCCCCACACCACCATAAGCCAGACCTGAGCACTGCTTTGGTTAAAAACAAACAAACAAAAAAACTGTAGTTTTCTGTCTTTCAAGAAATAATGACTTGATAACTACCACTTTCAAGAGACCACATGTGCCAGAGAGAAATTTCCTTCTCTCTCCCTCATTCATAAATAAATATTACAGCTGGGGAAATGACTCAACTGATAGAGCATTAGACTTTCATGCCTGAAGTTTCTGGTTCAACCTCCAGTGCTGTGTATGTACCAGAGTGATGCTCTGGCTCCTCTCTCTTCTCTGTCTGTTTCATATGAAACTCTCATATATATTATTTCAAATAATATATTAAAAGGAAATTTGAAATAAATAAGGAAATAAAAAATTTTTAAAAAAGAATTTTGAGCAGTAATGGGCTTGAAGTAACTGACTAGTAAGAAATGAGAGTCCTAGGGCTGAGACAAAGAGCCCAAAGAAGACGCTCTGGGTCCTGCCCCCAGCCAAAGCTGAGATAGACTTTGCTGTCGAGATAAGAGACCAGGTGCATCTAATGGGCTGGGAACTGTGAGGCAGTGATGGTGATAGAGGATACTGTACAACCTCCCCCTCCAACCTGCAGAGAGATTTCATTTCTCCAAGATGCAGCTCAAGTTCCACATCCTCCAAGAAGACTTCTCCAACTCTTCTTGTCCTTCTGTGCAGGTAAGGCCAATTCCTTTGTCTTTGCAAATGTGGAATCCTCCGCTACCCTAACTTACATAACTGCAGCCTAGTCATACTTTATTGGGATATTTATGATGATTGATTGTATTTTTTGTTTCTTTACTGCTTTACACCTGCCTAGATCTGCCAGAGAAAACACAAGACACCCAGTCAAAGCTGAATAAGGGCCAAGTGGTGGCACACCCAGTAGAGCACACACATTATCATGACAAAAGACCCAGGTTTAAGCCCCCGCTAACCACCTTAAAGGAAAAAAGTTTCATGACCAGTGGAGTAACACTGTCTGTATTTCTCTGTCTCTCTCCCTCTCCATATCCTCCTTTCCTCTCAAGTTCTCTCTGTCTCTATCATAAAAAAAAAAAATGAAAGAAAATAAGTAAAGAAAAAGAAAAAAATGGGGGCCAGGTGGTGGCAGACCTGGTTGAGTGCACATGTGACAATGCGCAAGGACCCAGGCTCGAGTCCCAGTTGCCACCTGCAGGGGAAAGCTTGATAAATGGTGAAGCAGTGCTGCAGGTGTCTCTCTGTCTCTCTTTCTCTCTAACCCCCCCTTCCCTCTTGATTTCTGGCTGTCTCTACCCAATAAATAAAGATAATAAAAATTTTTAAATATTTTTAAAAAGAAGGAAAAAGAGGGAGTCGGGCAGTAGCGCAGTGGGTAAGCACAGGTGGCTCAAAGTGCAAGGACCAGCGTAAGGATCTCGGTTTGAGCTCCCCGCTCCCCACCTGCAGGAGAGTCGCTTCACAGGCGGTAAAGCAGGTCTGCGGGTGTCTTTCTCTCCCCCTCTCTGTCTTCCCCTCCTCTCTCCATTTATCTCTGTCCTATCCAACAACAATGGCATCAATACAACAACAATAAAACAACAAGGGCAACAAAAGGGAATAAATAAGTAAATATTTTTAAAAAGAAGGAAAAAGAAAAATATGGCCACCGGAAACAGTGCAGGCATTGACAATAACCCTGGTGGCAATAAATAAAAGAATAAAATAAAACTGAAGCTGTATAGCAGAGAAATAAAAAGCAAAAATATTAAGTATGTTACAATTATTGCATGAAACATCCGTACTAAAAAAAAATTATTGTTATCTGAAATTAACATCTAACAGGAAGTCCTGTATTTTTAGTCACTAAACCTGACAACCCTGATAACCCTTCGGTCAATTCTACCCCCCCCCCCCCCATGGCTGTCTCCTTGATAACAGGACAAGTTCTGGCTAACTTTTGAATCTCTGTCATAAGCCCAATACATGCTAGTACTCAATTAGTTATTATCTTTATTTTTTTTTCTGCCACCAGAGTTACCCTGGGGCTTGGTGCCAGCACCACAAATCCACCATGCCTGAAAACCACTTTTTTTCTTTTTTTTTAAACAGATATTTTTTAAACATATTTATTTATTTATTCATTCATTTATTGGCTAGAGACAAGAAATTGAGACTAGAGGGGGAGATAGAGAGGAAGAGACAGAGAGACACCTGCAGTCCTGCATCACCACTTGTGAAGCTTTCCCCCTGCAGGTGGGGACCAGGGACTTGAACCTGGGTCCTTGGGCACAGTAATGTGTGTGCTTAATCAGGTGCGCTACTACCTGGCCCCCCCTTTATTCTTTCTTTCTTCTTTCCTTTCTTTTCTATTTAATTAGATAGGACAGAGAGAAATTGAGAGGGGGAGGGAAGACAGAGAAAGAGAGAAAGATAGACACCTATGCAGATCTGCTTCACTGCTTGTGAAATGTCCTTCTTGCAGGTGGGGAGCACAGGCTTGAACCGAGGTCCTTCTACATGGTAAATGGTAATGTTTGCACTTAACTGGGTACACCACTGCCCAACTTCCATTATTTTTTAAATGAACAAATTTTAAAAAATATTTTACTTGTTGAATAGAGACAGAGAGAAATCAAGAGGGAAAGAAAGACATCTATAGCACTGTTTGACCACTTGTGAAGCTTTCTCCCAGTAGGTGGGGACCAGGAGATTGAACCCAGGTCCCTGCACACGGTAATGTGTGTGCTCAACCGGGTGTACTACTCACCACCAGCCCACCAATTAATTTTAATGTCTTTTTAAAATATGTTATTTTGGGGCCAGGCAGTGGTACACCTAGTTTTAAGTGTACACATTGCAGTGCACAAGGTCCTAGGTTCAAGCCCCTGGTCCTCACCTGGAGGGGGAAAACTTCACAAGTGGTGCAGTAGGGCTACAGGTGTCTCTCGTCTCTTCCTTCTCTATCTTGCCCCTCCCCTCCCAATTTCTCTCTGTCTCTGTCCAATAATAAAATGAATGAAAATATTTTTTTAAAAAGAAAGAACACTAAAAATTTTAAAATATGTATTTTATTTTGTTTTGTTTTTAATGAGATATATAGAGATGAAGACACAGAGAAAGATTGGAGTGCTGCTCAGCTCTGGCTTATGGTAGTGCTAGGAACTTCTAGTACCTTAGTCATGAAAACACTTTGCATATCAATTATACTATCTCCCTAGCCCCAATTTAATGGTGTTTTTTTAAAAATAAGGTATTATTTATAATTAATAAAAGAGATAGGAGGAGTGAGAGAAAGAGAATCACTCTGGTACAGATGTTGCCAGGGACTGACCTCTGGACCATGCTTGAAAGTTCAACACTTTACTGCATCACTTCCTAGACCATGTTGTTGTTGTTTTAATGGTGATTAATCTGGTTGCAGATTTGAGTATGACTAGACTTCAGAAGTCAAGACAAAGAAACAAATCTGGGCTGAAGAGACAACATAATGGTTATGCAAAAAGACTCTCAAGCATGAAGCTTTAATGTCTCAGGTTCAGTCCTCAGTACTACCATAAGTCAGAATTGAACAATGCTCTGGTTGAAAAAGAAAAAAAAAATGATAAAGAAACAAGCCTGAAGGGTGAGCAATAAACCATTCCTAAATCACAAAGGCTTCACTAGAACAGTATTGGGAATAGAGGAAAGAAGACAGACTGGCAAGATCTAAGGATTTGCAGACCAATGGGGATGAGAAGTACTATGCTCAAAGAATCTAGAATGTTGTCCAAGTTTCTGGCATGTGTCACCAGATGGAGGTTTGTTGTAGAGCCAGATGTTGTAGTGCGCAGGCCGCAGAGAAGAGAGAGAGAGGGTCCGGAGCGAAGAGGAAACACAAATCTTTATTCGCGCTGGCACCTCAGAGTTGGGTGTTAGAGAAGCAGGTTGGGCCACGTGGAGGTAGAGAAAATGGCCGCCTCACGCAGTAACCTTTCCTGCGTCTGAACACCAGAGTGGAGCGCCGGCAAGAGAACGAGGTGCGGAAAACTAAGGGTTTTTATAGGAGTAGCTTTCGCGAGAATGGGAAGGGGGAAGAGTAACCATAGCACTCCAGGATAGGATGATAACTCTCGTGAGAATGGGAGGGGGGAGGAGTAACCAGAGCACTCCAGATATCTGGGGGATATAGACAATGTCCTGAGGGCACAACATGGCTGAACAGGCACTCCGAGAATGTCCCAACTCTCCAGGGAACTAGCAGTAGCCTGAGGGGACAACATGGCAGATGTGACTGCATTGGCACAATTTCCCAGCAGAGGTTAGTGTCATGCACTCAGGAAGAAACACTGGAAGAGGTGCAGAAGCTGAAGAGCAGGCAGGTTCCTTGATGCAAGGCTCAGAGTGCAGTAAAGGAGAATGGAAAGTGACTCTAAAGGCTCAAGTAGAATGGATCCAGGACAGACAGGTGAAGTTTAAGTTTTGGAGACTATGCAGATAGAACTACTGGAAAAGTAGGTGGTGGCTTACCCAGTAGTCTTAGGGTTCAAATCCCTGGTCCCCACCAGCAGTGGTGGTGAAGGAAGCTCCTTGAGCAGTGCTGCAGGTATCACAACCCCCCCCCCCCACACACACACACCTCCCTTGCTTTCTCCCTCTATTAAAAAAAAAAAAGCCACTTGGAGTGGTGGACCATGTGGGCACCAAGCCCCAGCGATAACCTGGTGGCAAAATAAAAAATAAATAAGTACTTTAAGTGTAGACTTGGGACCCAAGATCTAGGCAGGAAAGAAAATGAGACCAAGGAAGGTGATCAGATTGCTCCAGGAAAGAGTCAGAAGTGAAAAAGACCTGTATCAGGCCCTGAGGAGCACTCACAAAGCTGAGAGGAGAAATGGAACCCCCAAACAGTCTGAGAATGAGCAGCTGGAGGAGTGGCAGAAATTCAGGAGAGTTAAGAGAAGACAGGTGTTTCAAAAAGCTTTCCATTGAGTGTTTTTGAGAGCTCAAAGCCTACAGGCTGAGAATTGGCCTTTGGGTTTAAGAATGTTGAGGCCTCTGGTGACTTCAGTAAGAGCTCTTCTAGTGAAAGAGGAGAGGTGGAAATAGAGGTATGTATATTCATAATCACAGTGTTGTTTTTTTAATGGCATATATTTCAGCAAACTTAAATGCAGAGAGAAAGAGCAACTCAGTAGAGAAAAAAGCAAAAGAATTGGTGAGGCTTGTAAATAATTGAGACAGAGATGAGAGTCAGGCAGTGGCGCAGCGGGTTAAGCACACGTGGTGCAAAGCGCAAGGACCAGCATAAAGACCCTGGTTTGAGCCCCCGGCTCCCCATCTGTAGGGGAGTTGCTTCCCAAGCGGTGAAGCAGGTCCACAAGTGTCTGTCTTTCTCTCCCTCTCTCTGTCTTCCCCATCTCTCTCCATTTCTCTCTGTCCTAGTCAACAACAACGACATCAATAACCACAACGTTAAACAACAAGAGCAACAAAAGGGAAAATAAAAAAAATAATAATTGAGACAGAGAACCCTAAGATGAGATCCTAGTTACAGACAGAGGAACTGATATAGCTACAGGGAACATTAATAATAGGATCTCAATCAGGGAATAGGAATCATACCTTAATGACTCCTAGGAATCTCTGCATGAGCTTTAGAAAGTATGTGGACCTCTAAACATTTTTATCAAATTTATGTTAATAGACTTTTCAGGACTTGAGGGAGGCATGGTGGAGGGTGGAGAGGATCTTTGACTCTTATCAGATTCTTTAAGGATATTGCAACTCCAAAAGAGGTTATGAACCATTCCTTTGAATAAAATGATCTCATTTGGAACAAAATTCTAGACCTTTTCTTTGCTATTCCTCACAATTTGCCATCCAGTCTTTTCAAGACCAGACTTCGGTCAGTCACCAAGTTTACAAGTATTGTGTCTCAGGGATCTCAAGTTGGGAAAAAAAAATATGGCAATCTCTAGACACAAGAGGAGGAAAGTCACTGGTGAGGGCAGGAGAGCACATGGAACCCTGGACTGATTTCTGGGTGAAATGAACTGAGAAGCAAGTTTCTGGTGCTCCCCAAAGCTGGAAAAGCTGTTTTTTGAAAATCTGCCCCAGTACTTTATCATGTATGAGGACCCAGGTTCAAGCTTCTGTATACTACATGGGAATACTATGTAAAGGCAAAGCTTCACAAGTGGTGGAACTGTGGGGTCTCTTCTTCCCTCTGTCTCTCACTCTCTAATTGAGGAAAAAAGAAAAACATACTCCAGGAATAATGAAATTACAACATCCCAGCAAAGTTCTGGTAGAAAAAAAAAAAAACAGAATAAAATTGGACCTGGTGGTTGCTTAGTGGTATGATACATGCATAAAGCCCTGGGTTCATGACCTAGCACTGCATTAAAAACAAACAGATTAATAAAAGCTTCTTGTAGTTTTCTGTATTTCAAGAGGTAAGTGACTTGAAGAGACCATTCTTTAGTTCTGGAAAGACCATCCAATGGGCAGTATAGTGTTCTCAATGTGAAAGAAGACAACAGTAAAAATGGAGACACTAAGTTCTACTGTGGTTCCCCAAGAGCTCCAGTGCTGAGCCTGTGCACCAGGTTACCTCTGCTAGTCATAGAGAAACTGTAGCTCATTTCCACTGAGGAAAATAACCCAATGATTCTTATCTTCAAAAGAGGAATTTAGGTTGTTCTGAGCTACAAACTGAGGCTGGTTCCTGCAGGTCTTCTATGAGACTGCTTTTTCATTCAGGATTTTATGAGATAATCTCTCCAGGGTCCAAAATGCAGCCTTGAGTTGGGGTAGATGTAGTCTCTTCAGCACTGGCAACCTGAGGAGTGTTGAGAGCCAGTACCTTTGACTAGGGCCCCAACTTGTTCTTGCTGTGAGCAGCATCAAATATGGTGCAGCCATTCTCACTTAAGTGGCGGTAGACCAGACTTACAAGTATTTCTAGCAGGTCCCAGTATCCTGGTATCCTGGTCCCAGTGACCCTGGAATTGACAAGATGTTCTGCTCCAGGACAGGGAAAGGAACCAGCAACTGGAGATCCTGAATAAGTCTGTAGGCATAAGGGCCCCAGAGGGGTGTTTGTGAGTAGCAAAAAAAAGAACTAAAGTGTTGGGAGTATGAAGCCTTCTATACTCAGTATGAAGGCCAGTCCTCAGAGCTCTTGCCAGTTTTCCTGGGTAAAGGGGTACCTGTGCAAAGCAGGTAGGTGCTTAGGCAGTCTAAGAATTTTAGTCAACAGTGTCAAATTCCTGTGGGATCCCACCTTCAACCTGGCCTGCTTTCATGGTGATCTCATGCAGCCCTGGCTACAGTTATTGTCTCTGTGTTCACAACTGCCAATTCACACTCAGCCCAGACCTCCCTCTTCAGTTCCAGACCACACTCCACTGCCTCCTCTCTAGGTGTCCCATTGTTCTTCAGATTCAGCATCCTTTCCAGACATTCATCCTCCTCTTCCAAAGAAGCAAGTCATATAGGATAAATTCATAGGATCCACTTAAGGTTTCTCAGCATATGCAAAAAAGCTCAGAAGGACTGCACTGACATTTTGGAGATGACTTGGGAGACAGTGTAGAAAGCCAGGGTCAAAACTAACCACTCCTTCCTGCCAGATGTGTGTACCTTTCAGGTTCTTGGCATTTTATTCATACTGCTTACCAAATCAAATTTAAATATAGTTATGTAACTGTTTATTAATTGCCTGTCTCTCCTAGTTTAATGAAGGGCAGGGTCCATATCCCTTTCACTTCTGTATTCCTGGTGTCTATTCAGTATCTGACACATTATAGGTGCCTAGTCAATATATACTGTTGAGTGCTCACATTACTATGTGCAAGTAACTGGGTTCAAGGTCTCTACCTACAGGAGATAACCTTCACAAACAGTGAAGCAGTGCTCTGTCTACATCCCTATCTCTCCTTCCCTTATAAATATCTTTGTCCTGTCAATTAAAAAAAGAAAGAAAAACATCCACCAGGAGCAGTGGATTTGTTATGTAGGCACTGAGCTCCAGCAATGACCCTAGTGGCAAGAAGAAAGAGAGGAAGGAAGGAAGAGAAAGAAAGGGTATTGATTGGGGTCAGGTGGTAGCTCAGTAGGTTAAGCGCATGTGGCGCAAAGTGCAGGGACCGGTGGAAGGATCCCAGTTTGAGCCCTGGCCCCCTGCCTGCAGAGGAGTCGCTTCACAGGCGGTGAAGTAGGTCTGCAGGTGTCTGTCTTTCTCTCCCCCCTCTGTCTTCCCCTCCTCTCTCCATTTCTCTCTGTCCTATCCAACAACAATGACATCAATAACGATAATAATAACCACAACAATGGTAAAACAACCAGGGTAACAAAGGGGGGAAAAATGGCCTCCAGGAGCAGTGGATTCGTGGTGCAGGCACTGAGCCCCGGCAATAACCCTGGAGACAAAAAAAAAAAATAGTATTGATTAAATACATATTCTCATTTATCATAAAAGATTTAAGTTTGTCTAGGGGTCTGCAGTCTTTTCTTACCATCTTATCTCCAAGATACTTGTTGCTTCATTGTCCCTAAACCAACCTCTCACTGCACCCTCCCTCTTACCCTTAGCTTCTTCAAATGCTCTCTGCCCTGGACTGCTTCATGCAGTATGGGTCTAGTGAGCTCCCCTTTTGCAAGCAGAGGCAGTGGATATATCTGTCAGGGTGCCCTGGAGAACAGGACACTGCTGAATGATACTGGGGGTGAGGGAGGCTGAGTAGATGTGTGGTTTCATGTCTTTAACTACTAGCAAGGCTCCACTGCTGGGGACTGTGTAGGTGGTTGTGACCTGTCCTTTTGGGACTAGTGCATTGCACCATTGCCACCCCATTCTGCCTGCATTCCCTGGCCCCCCTGTCCCAGAGCTTTGGGGTGGGGGTCAAGCAGTTGGCAATGAGGCCAAGCTTGTGTTTACTGAGTCATCTGAAATTGTGCATACGACTCCAGGGCCTAGGGTTCACATAATTTCAACCCACCCAACCCCTACTGTCCAGGAAAAGAGCTGACAAACGACAGAAGTAAATAAATAACTTAGAAATAATAAATAGGGCTCCAGCTCCCAGGACTGAGTCCAAGGCCTGCCTGCTCCAGCACAGGCACTTCAGCGATAACATTGCAATGCATCTCTTCCAAATTTTCTCCCCCAGGGCCTAAGCAGAGACTGAGAGCTCAGGCAATGCTGGGTTTGTCCAGAGGAGTCTTTTGCCTGGCTAGTGCCCAGAGTTTGAGAAGTGGGTCCTAAGGTCTTCATCTTGGAGCTCTTTAGTGTCTGCACTCTAAGGGTGAGGGCCTGGCAGGCCCACTGGTCAGTCCTGCCTCTGTCTCTCCAGGGCTGAGGCCTCCCTCTGTGGCAAAACACCAGGCGCCTTCCAGGCAGGATGCCATGCGGTCCAGTCTGTGAGCCTGGGAGCTGGTCCTCAGCTCAGGCAGCCGCAAGCAGTGGCGGACAGCCGGTCCACAGTCCTCCAGGTGCTGTTGACGTCCATGAAGGAGACGGCCTCGTAGCGCGTGGGGCGGCAGCAGGGCTGGGTGTCTGGCCGGGCGCCGGGGGGCGGCCGCAGGACCCCGGATTGCAGGAGGCTGGCCAGGCTGAGGTCATGCGGGGAGCGCGCGCGGCGGCAAGAGCCGCTGCAGAAGCGGAAGCGCACCAGCTCAGCTGAGCTGTGGCCCAGGCCGAGAGCGCTTACTGGCACCAGCTGCGAACGGAGGCGGCAGCCCCGCGCCCCCGGGACCCGCGCGCGCCTCCCTCGGCTCCTGGCGCGCGCGATGCGGTCCCCGCGGGACGGTGCGGGCGAGGGCGCGGGCGAGGGCGAGGGCGGCGCGGCCCGGGGCGGCGGGGGCGGCGGCCGCCGGGCTCTCCCCCCGCACAGACGGGCGGCGCGGCCCCCTGCAAGGAGATGGATCACTGGCAGGGTCCCAGCCCAGTCCTGCCCCCACCCGGCACCGCGTGGTTGAAGTTCACCTACCTGGCAGGTGTTCGGCGGGGGGCGCCAGGACCAGCGCAGGGACTTCGCGGGTGACCGGGTTTCGGGGCGCGGGGCCCAGGGACGACTCGGTGACGCTGCTCAGCAGGGCCAGAGCGGCCAAGGTCGGCCACAGGGCCGGCTGCTCAGAGACAGGCGGGCTTCAGGAGGGAGGCACCGGGTGGTGGTGCTCCTGGCTGAGCACACCTTACCATGCGTAAGCCTGGGGTTCAAGTCCCCACTCCCCACCTGTAGGGGGAAGCTTCACAGTGGTGAAGCAGTGCTGCAGGTTTTTCTCTTTCCCTCTCTGTCTCCCTTTCCCCCTGTAGTTCGCTCTGTCTCTCTGCAATGAAAAAAATAAATACAGGATAAGGGAAGACAGGATGGGTTCCTGGTTGGGTGGGAGAGCTCAGGATGGGCTGCCCCTGGGGAGTAATGGGTCCAGTGCTTCGAAAAGAAAAGACACCCAAGGCACTGAGCTTCCCATACTCCTTGTCCCTCCCTGACCGCTTTCTCTTCCACATTCACCCTGCCCACTCACCTGTCGTCTAGGCCCAGGCTGATGGGGTAGTGCAGAAGGGCCTCCTCGTGCAGGTTCCATCTCTGTCAACATCAGGAGCTCTCATCAGCCTCTGTTGACTTGTTCCCCCACCCTCCTTTTGAGGCAGCTTGGAATATTGAGAGGTGAGTTATCTTTTGAACAGGTCATCCCACTACTTCAATTGTTCCAGGCGAGGAACAGATGACTTGAGTTGTTGGATTGGATTCGGGAGGAGAGGTAACAGCATCAAGAACCTAACTATGTGTTGATGCTTTGCACCTGTTCCCCGTTTTAGTCATCACAACTCCATGAGACAAACACTATCGTCCTATTTTGTACATGAGCAAACCAGACTTAGAAAAACTCAGTAATTGCCAAGGATTATAAATCCAGACCCACACAGATCTGAAGTGTGTGTGTGTGTGTAGGTGCCCTCTTTTTTCCCAGGACCTTCCTGCTCTGCGTTGCAGGGCTGGATCTGCTAGGACTGGTTGGAGGAAGGAGTTGTTGGACATCCTTGATCCTACAGAAAACCTTCTCCATACCACAGAAGAGGAGAAGATTTAGAGTACCTGCTGATTGACCTGAGTGTTGTCTAATGATAGTGAGACCCATGCCTATGTTGCCTCTCCAGTACTCAGAGGGTTATCTTTTTTTTTTTTTTTTTTTTCAGAGTACATCTCAGCTTTGGCTTATGGTGGTGTAGAGGATTGAACCTGGGACTTTTCTGAGCCTCAGGCATGAAAGATTTTTGAATAACCATTATGCTGTCTCTCACCTGCACACTGAGTTTTTTGATCCCCTGTGATTTCTGTGTGGAACCAGAGAAACCTAAATTTTCTTTTTCTAGTTACCTGTGTCTCACAAGAACTTGCAGATGGTGAAGACTGATGGGCTCAGGAGGAACATGGGGCCTGGTCTATGGCTTCTTATGACCACCAGGGAGCAGCATTTGCCAAGTCTGCAGACTGAAAGAGGGGTGGGCTTTCTCTACCCCCAGCCAGACTCAGGCTTGAGTAACTCCCAGGAAAATCAGCCAGGACTTTGCCCTAGCCTGATCTTACAGAACTAAGTCAATTTGCTTTGGTCCAGGTGGTCCCCTTCTTACAGCTTCTTGTGGCTCTGACAGTGACCTTTCTTCTAGAAGTTTACTCTATGAATTTTTCCTGAGCCCTGCCAGCCTTGCTAACCCATACTGGCCTTGGTGACTCCCTCTCCCCCTTTACTGGTTGACATTCTCCAAAACACCATCTAGAGTCCCTGGGCCCTCATAGCTTCATTAGCTGGCCTGATCTTGGCTCCCATGTGTCCCCTCCACCCCATCCCCTTGCATATGACTGTTTGCATACAGGTGGTCAGACACCCCTGGGCCTTCTCATCCAGGGTCAAGTTAACTAGACACAGGGCCCCTCCAGTGGTTGTTCTCACTGATGGAGGGAAAGCACAGTAAAGCAGCATTAAGGCCCCCAACACTAGAGGGCACCCAGGAGTAGGTTCCTTGAAGGCAGCTCAGGCCCTCACTTTCTCCTAAAGTTAGGGGCCACTTGATTCTCCAGCTTTTGCTTCCCAATCTGCCAACACACTACTCACCATGGAGGTCCTGTGCTCTGTTCTTCTAGGCACCTGTCCTGGGATCAGTGCTGGGTCTCTCCCTGCAGCTCTAAAGACATATGCCCAGGGCTGTGCACCTGGCAGCACCTCTTTAGCCAAAAGCGTGGCCTTGGCAGCCAGTCTGTGCCCTGTAGTAGCAGCAGAAGCCTCACGTTACAGTGGGCCGGCAGGGCTCCCGCCCTCAGATAACCGACTAGATGGACTGAGGGGGGGAGGTGAGAGGGGTGGAGAGCTGCACAACAGCAGGCCTAGGAGGAGGAGGATGTGATGAAGGAGGGGTGTGTGTGACCATCCTGCCCGGTCCCCCAGCCCCAGGACTGGGACAAGGGGTGGACAGCGGGTTGGCTTACCGAATATGCAGCTCTCTGGGTCCTGGACTCAGCGAGGGCTGGGGCCCCAGGGACCTGCTGCCGGCAGAGCCCGTGGGCCGCATCTGGGGGCCGGGCCCAACTCCATCCCTCAGCAGCCTCATGCCTGCCGCCGTCCGGTGTCAAATTCCAGCCCCGGCGTCACCCGATCCTGGGGTGGGGCCCAGAGCACCCCCGCCCCGCCCCACCTTTTAGGGCTCACCTGGCTACTCTACCCTTAGGATCTGATCTCCCCCTGGATTCACTAGACCCCACCACGGTAGAGTAGGGAGGAGATACTGCTTGGGAAGACAAGCAGCAGAGAGGCAAGGAAGCTGGGCGTTCAGTTTGTAGGCACTCCAAGTAGGGAGTTGGGAGGCCGGACTGAGGGCGGGCGGGAGAGAGGGTGGGGAGGGAGGGGACCTGCGGGTCCTATCTTGGGCCACCAGCCTTTAGGGTTGGGCTGCCTCAACTCACGGTCTGGGTGGCTGCCCTACAGTGATTGTTCTCTCCTCCACTGCTAGTTTCTTCTCTTAATATACCCTTGGAACATCCTGCTGCACACTGCACTGGCGCTTTTGAAGTCTGGTCTTGCTCTGCGGCCCCGTCGCTCTCCTCCTGCACTGCCTGGGGCTTAGAGTAAAGACACACCTGCAGATGGGACTGCTTACCCAACCCACTCACAGGCAGGCAGGGGTGGTAGGAGTGTGCGCTGGGGGCTGAAGAAGGGGAGGAACCTTTGCACGGATGTTTGAGGTAGGAGCTGGAGGGTAGGATTTCAGATGCCTAGTTAATGGCAATTTGACAGGTGGGGTGGAGGGTGAATGAGTAATGTGGATGGAGGGAAGGAAAGGCCAGTTCCTGTATATCATCCTAGGGAGTCTGAACTTTGTCCCAGTGACACTGGGGTTTTCAGGCTGGAGAATATTGTATGATCATAGGCATTTCCATGACTGAGTCTGGCTACAAGGAGGAAAGATGGTTTGAAAATGAGAAAGGGTGGTGTCAGGAGGCTGCAGGGGGAGAGAGGAGTTGTGGGAAGAGCCTTGTTCTTCCATACCACACGTTAAAACACCAAAACAAACAAACTCAGTTGGTGCTTGACTGGACAGAGTAAGGAGATAGGGAGAACACAGACCTTCCTTTGGCAGTTTCATGGTGGATGTGTTCTGTAAGTTGAGACTCCCTATAAGGACACATAAAGGACAGGAGATCAGGAATTCACTGTCATACATGCTGAGTTGGAAGGCCTTGTTGATAATCCTAGCAGAGATTTTAGGAAACAATTGAATTTGTAGCCAGGGGCTGGACTGGAGATATCAATTTCCAGAATTGTCAAGCAATTGATGATTGGAAGCCTTGGGTGGGGATGAATGCTTAGGGGAGCGTGTGTGGACCAGCAAATCCCCTGCTATGCATCAGAACCACCTGTGGACCTTTTAAAATTACCCACATCCGGGCTCCACCCCAGTCCTGGCTTCAGACCTGAATCGGCACCTAGAGGTGGCGTGTGCAGGTTTCTGAGTCGGCACAGGTGATGTTGGTGTGTGCCAGGACTAAGGACTGTAGCTTTGAGAGAGCATTTTCCATGCATTCCAAAAAGCAAAGGACTGCTGCTGGCTGTGGTTACTGAGGGTTTGACAGACCTCAGGGAGATAGGAGGTCAAGCTCTGCTCTCTGCCACCACCTGCTACCCAGTGAGGGTGACTTCCTCAAAGCTTCGCTGCAGCTAGTACCCTGTACAGCACTGGTGAGCACTTTTCAGAGTGCAGAGTGTGGGATTTTGTGCCACTGTACCCGCTTCCAGCACAATCTGAAGGGAGTTCCTGAATTTGCTCACCACCACCTTTCAATCACCACCTCAATCACCACCTTTCCCCCTCAGATAAAGCAGCTTAGACCCATTATAGCAATTGGGGGGGAGGGGGATGGGAAACCAGTGGTCTTTATGGTGGCCAGGCTCTATCCTTAGGGTTCCTTAAGGGGACAGGAAGCAGTGTGTGTGTGTGGGGGGGAGCTGTAATTGCCAGAACTCTTGGGTTTTAGGGGCAGGGAACAGGCCAGCCATGCTTTCTGTCACAACAAGGCTCCACAGCCTTGGCTGCATGTAGGTTTGCTCCATCTCAGGCCCGTTGGGAATGCTAGGCAAGAATGGGGTCATATTCCAGAGTGCTAAGGAGGTGAGATGGTGGTGGTGGTAGGGGGTGTCCTTTCTAAAGTTTGACCCAGGGTACCTAGAGCTGGGCTGTGTGGAACAGGAGCCACAGGGAGAGGGTGTATGTTATTGCTAGGGCTTGACCAGGAGCACCAGGGGGACAGTGGAAGGTATGTGGACCTCTCTGTTTGGTGGGCTCAGGAGTGTCTCTCATGTCTATGGGATTCTGTCCTTCTAAGTTGAGACTGCGGGGGCCCAAAGGTATTGTGCTAGTCTGTTGGCATCAATCCCTGCCCTCTGGCTCCTTTGGGAGGCAGCCAGATATATTCTGGGCTGTGCCCTGACACCCCTGGTCTGCTTCTCTTAAACAAAGGGTGTGCAGTGGGAGAGGTTCCAGAAGGCTCCTAGGTGGCTATTTAGGTGTGAAAGGGACATGGGAATCTGTGGGCTGGAGTGCTAATGAGTTTAGTATAGCTGCCAAAGTCCCAGATTCTTGTGTCACCTCACCCAACCCCTGCTCCCACCCCCCACCCTGAAACTCAGAAAGAGAGGAGGCCAGGTTCAGGGAAGAGCTTTATTGCTTCCATGACGGCTGTTCCATAGGCTGCCACAGCCTGGGTAAGGTTCTCGCACTGTTCCCTCTGTTCCAGGTTAAAGGCAGAACCCAATGGTCTAACAGCCTCATTGCTGAAACCTGCCCAGATGGTCCACTCCAGATGTGGGGGGCAATGTCCTGTGGATCAGTTGCAGCTGGGGAGGGGGCTAGCCCCATGGGCTGGGCCAGGCCTCAACTCCTAAGCCCTGGAGTTCACTGTACTAGCCTGGAGACTATCTTATTGTCTTAAAGGATGGTTCCAGGGTTGTGCTGTGGGATAGTTAGGGGCTTGTGAGCAGGAAAACCCCAAGAAAGGCCAAACAGTGTTGTGGGCTGGAAGGGCCTGGCATGACAGACAACTTGTTCCTCTCCTGCAGCCCCAGAGTAGGGTCCAGCTAGTCATGGTATTCCCACTCTGCAGGACCCTGTTGGTATCACTGCCTGATGGGCCCTCTAGTGGGCCTCTTTCTGCACAGCAAGTAGATCCAATGTGACATCTCCAACCTTATTTAAAAATAAATTATCCCTCCCCTCCCCCCAACCCGAATTCACAAAATGATAATACACCAAACACTGATTGGAGAAATGATTCCGGCAGCGGCCCTGCTGCTGAATGTCCCACCTCCTGCATGTGGGGCCTGCTGGGCACAGCCAGAGGCCTCTTGGCCTTCTGGCTTCAAGGATCCAGACTGAGAGTGAGGCTGAGTGCTGGTCTCTGAGCAGACACAGCTCTGGCTGCCCTGCCATGGCCTCACCAGCCCGGGGATCACTTGGCACTATCCTTCTCTGGGTCTGAAGACTCCTGTGCCTTTCAGGCAGAGCCAGACTGAGGCCAATCAAGTAGGCAGGTGGTGGCAACTGCTCCTTGTTCCTGGAGGGGCCTGGACCTCTGTGGCTGTGTGCTGGGCCCACCTCAGATGCCACTGGTTAGGTCAGTGATGACACGGGCTTTTACTAGCTTCCTCAGAAACTCTTTCTCACGCTGAATATTGTGTGTCCAGGACTGAAAGGAAGCAGAAGGAGAAGAGGTCAGTTGGGGAGCCAGTAGGCTGCTGAACCAGAGCCCTGCTAAAGGCTTTACTGCATCTTCTGCCCAGGGCTCAGTGTTCTTTCCTGACTGCTACCTTCTGATGCTCTGTGACTGTGGGAAACCAGCGGGCAGACACCTGTCATCATTTGTGCCAATAAGGTATGATGCTACCACTCTAGTAGTGCCACACCTCACCCTCCTCCTTTCTCAAGAGCTGGAGAAAAGAATCTTCTAATCCCTTTCCCCATCCCAAGGGAACTGTGCCTCTTAACTCATTCATCCAAGTTGGAGGAGATGTTAAGCTTTCCAAACTTGTTCCCACAGACTCCAGCCTTCTCCCCATCACCCCCATGTGTGGCACCTAGGTTCTAGGCACTCAGAGGACAGGTAGTGTGAGTCACTTAGCTCTGGCCCTGGCCCCAGGGGTGGGGTGGCTTAGTCATTCTGTCCTGATGCAATCCGCTCTGCAGGCCTAGGGCAGCCGAGGAAACCCTGACTCTTAGCTCTGAGCCAGAGGCCTGAGGACAAGAGGCTAATCTTCCTGTCAAGGTAGAAATCACAGGGAAGATGCTGTCTTCCAGTGCTTTCCAGAAGATAGGGCCCAGGTACAGAATCTTTATTTCTCCAGAGCTCTCACCAGGAAGCCTTGATAGTTAAGTTTCTCAAGAATGAAAAAAGGGGGCCAGAGATGTAGCTCAGTGGTAGAATATGTGTTGGGCACATATGAGGCCATGGATTTGATCCCCAACACAGACACACACACACACACACACACACACACACACACACACACACACACACACACACCACAATGGAATAACTGATTAGATGAACAAATGAATGAAAACCAATAGCTTTACCATAGTTTATATATAACTGATTTCTCTGTTGCATTTGACAGCTCCAACCTTACTGTGGTGATATTATCAGGCAATATTTACTCTTGCTGAGAACTGATAGCTCTGAACATCTGATCTAATCATCTCTGCCCAACCTTCCAGGCTTTTGCTATCTGAAACTCAGACACAATTCCCTATATTCCTCTTATCTGAATATTCCCTTCAACGTCTTGTACTAGTCACAGACTTGGCTGCACTAAGGACAGTGTTTCCCAGACACACTCCCAAGTGATGACTCCCACCCACTCCACTCCACAGTGCCTAAAGGTGGGCAGGTAGGTACTCCTCAATCTACTGCTGGGTCTGCACAGCTGGCCTGAAAGCCCCAGTTCTCTTGAGGATTCTATTATTATACTCTGTCATCTGCTAACTTTCTTAAAGGTATAAAGTAGGTGTTCAATAAATATTTGCTGAATGGAATTAGATAGTCGCCCCCTCCCCCCCGTTATTGCTGGGCTTGGTGCCTGCACCACAAATCCACTGCTCCTGGAGGCCATTCCCCCTTTTTTTGCCCCTGTTTTATCATTGTTGTGGTTATTGATGTCATTGTTGTTGGATAAGACAGAGAGAAGTCGACAGAGGAGTCGACAGAGAGGGGGAGAGAAGATAAACACCTGCAGACCTGCTTCTTCACCGCTTCCAAAGTGACCCCCCTGCAGGTGGGGAGCCAGGGGCTTGAACCCGGATCCTTAAGCCGGTCCTTGAGCTTCATGCCATGTGCGCTTAACCCACTGCGCTACTACCCAATCCCCAGACAGTTTTTTTAATTATATCCAGAGGCTTTGCAACACCAGCATGACTTTTTTAGACTGAAGAAGTGAAAGAGGGAGAGGGGGAGTGGAAGAGAGGGGCAGAGAAAGAGAGATACCACATCAAAGCTCCCTTCATCACTGTGGGGGGCTAGGCTCAAAGCAAAGCAGCTCACTATTCAGTTAAACTATTTCAGAATCGTATTTCAATGAATGAATGAATGAATGAAAGAATTTTGCCTCCAGAGTTAATCGATTCAGCTCAAGTGCCGACACTACGAATCCACTGCTCCTAGAGGTCAATTTTTCCATTTTTAAAAATAGGACAGAGAGAAATTGAGAGAGGAGTGAGGAGATTAGAGAGAGAGAGAGAGAGAGAGAGAGAGAGAGAGATAAGACACCTGCAGGCCTGCTTCACTGCCTGTGGAGTGACCCCTCTGTGGGTGGGGAGCTGAGGGCTCAAACTGAGATCCTTGCTTGGGTCCTTGCACTTCGTACTATGTGAGCCTAACCCAGTGCGTTACCTCCCAGGCCCTGAATTGTTTTTGTTTTTTTTTTAATATTTTATTTATTTATTCATGAGAAATGACAGGAGACAGAGAAAGAGCCAGACATCACTCTGGTACATGTACTGCTGGGGATTGAACTCGGGACCTCATGCTTGAGAGTCCAAAGCCTTATCCACTGCGCCACCTCCCGGACCACCTGAATTGTATTTTATAGGTAAGAACATTGCAGCTTGGAAGAGTGGTAGGGTCAGTATCCAAGCAAATGAAGCAAAGCACTCTTTATTTGTCCCATATTTCATCATTCTCAGGAAGAAGAAACAACACCCGCAAGGCCAATGACCTCCACTAGGAACCAGAGAACTGGGTATATGATGATATCAAGAAATTATTATTGGCATATTGCACCAAAGTAAAAGACTCTGGGGTGGGTGGGTGGGAGAATACAGGTTCAAAAAGGATGACAGAGGACCTAGTGGGGTTGTATTGTTATATAGAAAACTGGGAAATGTTATGCATGTACAAAAACTATTGTATTCATTGTCAAATGTAAAACATTAATTTCCCAATAAAAAAGAAATTATTGCTAGTTTTTATTAATAAAATTAATAATAATAACAACTATTATTATTTTACCAGAGCACAGTTCAGCTCTGGCTTATGGTAGTACTGGGAATGGAACTTGGAACCTTGGGTGCTTCAGGCATGAAAGTTTTTTTTTTTTTTTTACATAACCATTATGCTATCTCTCCACCCCCATTGTATTTTATTTTAATTTTATTTATTTATTCATTATCTTTTGTTGCTCTAGTTGTCTCATTGTTGTAGTTATTATTGATGTTGTTGTTGTTGCATAGGACAGAGAGAAATGGAGAGGTGGAGGAGACAGAGACGGGGAGAGAAAGATAGACACCTGCAGACCTGCTTCACCACCTGTAAAGCGATTCTCCTGCAGGTGGGGAACCGGGGGCTCAAACCAGGATCCTTAGTCCGGTTCTTGTAACTTACGCCATGTGTACTACCACTCAACTCCCTGTATTTTATTTTTAAACCAGAGTGCTACTCAACTCTGGTTTATGGTGACACTGGGAACTGAATCTGGGATCTCAAAGCCTCAGGCAAGAATGTCGTTTGCATAAACATCCTACTATCTCCCTGGCTTTATTTATTTATTTATTTTAGGTGTGATAATGATGTTATAATAATAAAAACACAGTCCTTATCTTTTAGAGAAAACTAATGACATTTTTTATGGCAGGAATGGAATGGTATCTGAGACCTGCTTCTGAATAATCAGTGGGGAGGAGGAGCATGAGGAAGAATGGATGAAGAACTGGTCATATGCTGATAACTGGGGAAGCGATTCTTTTCTTATGAGAGTACACTTGATATATATTTTTTGCATAACCATTATGCTATCTCCCCCACCCCCAATAAAAGAATTAAATAAAGCTGGCCCTGGGTTGTGGTGTGTGACCAGGTGACACCATCTCACCGGTACACTTTTCCTGTTTCCTCTTTCCTCCTGACACAAAGGAGTTTCCCAGCACTCACTGCACTGCACTGTCTTTGCTGGTTCTGTACTGGCACAGCATCCTGGTGGTCCTGAGGCCCCAATGTTCAACCTACTTCACAATCCACATTCTTAGGAAGAACCCTTCCTCTGACAGTTCTATAAGAGTTTTCACTTTTCCCTTGCCACATTGTTAAGTGTTGGCACCCTTGGGCTCTGTCTTGGCTCTGTGCTGCTCACCCCAGGCCTGCCCTGTGCTGGAAGAAGCAACCGTGCTCATGACTCCAATCAACATTTCAGCCCTGTGTGTTCTGCTGAGTGGCAGACTCCAGTGTGGACCTTTTGGCTCCAAGGACCAAATGGGTCTCTCCTACCTTCTCCTCCTGGCTTCCTATGCAGTGATGACCACACCACTCTGTGATGTGTATTGGCCTCACTCACTGTAAAGCTACTGTGGCCTGGGTCCCACACCATCACTCCTTTAATTACAGTTGGCAGGGACTTCTGGCTGACATGCCTGATGGCTACATACTGGTCCTCTATTTATGGTGGCTCTGAGGATTGAATTTGGGATCTCAAAGCCTCAGGCAAGAATGTCTTTTACATAATCATTCTGCTACTTCCCTAACTCTTATTTATTTTCTTAGATGTGATAATGATGTTATAATAATAAATACAGCCCTTATCTTTTAGAGAAAAATTAGTGACATTTTTACCTTACTGAACATTCTGAGCTTCTGGGCAGTGGAGACACTGCCTCCTTGGAACCCTGTTCCTCAGAGCTCCAGGAATCACAACTTCCTAATTTATTCCTACTTTCACACTGCCTCCGTTAGGTATTACACTGCCAACCTTGATGTATTCCCCTGGCATTGCATCCTTGCTTTACTTATTTATTTTTGTCACTGCTGGGGTTTCACTGTTCTGGGTTGATATATATCTCCCTAGGATCAGACCTGGGTCAGGCACATGCCACATCAGGTGAGCTATTTTGCCAGCCCTCTTATGTCACTTGCATTTGTTCACACCCTATGCACTGCAGCTGGGCCTAATAAAGGGGCTGACTAGTTAAGTGGAGGTGAAGCAATGGTGAGGCCAGGATGCTGACTTGACTACTGAAGACACCTTGAGTGAGAACAGGGATTCTAAACCCAGACACTTTCAGTGAATTCCAGGAGGCTGTCAAAGACAGGTAAAAACATTAGTATCACTTGCTAACATTTATAGGTCCTGACTGTGAGCCAGGCCTTTTAAATCGTTATCCCATCTAGTCTCTTCCAGATGTAGGAGGCAGGTGCCATCATTAGCCTGATAAGGGAAGGGAGGCATGGAGCCAGGCTCTGACCTAGGTGATCTGATTTCATAGCCTGTGCTCTTTCCTCAGCATCCTACAGAAAGGTGATGCTTTGTTGATACAACCCCCCATTTATTTATTTATTTATTTATTTATTTATTTATTTATTTATCTATTTATTTATTTATCTACCAGTGCTATCTATCACTGGGGCTGGGAGCCTACTCATTAATTCTACTGTTTCCAGTAGCTTAAAACAAAAAAAAAAATTTTTTTTATTGGATAGAGACAGAGAAATTGAGAGGGAAGAGACAAGAGGAAGAGAAAGACAGACACCTGTAGCCCTGATTCACCACTCATGAAGCTTTCCCTCTGCAGGGGCTTATACTTGGGTCCTTGAACATTTTAATGTGAGTGCTTAACTAGGTGTGCCACCGCTTGCCCCCTTTCTTTTTTTTTATAGAGACAGAGAGAGAAATAAGGAGAGAGAGGTAGAAAGAAAGAGAGACATCTGCAGCCCTGTCCCATTGCTTATGAAGTTTCTCCCCTGCAGGTAGGGACCAGGTGTTTGAACCTGGGTCCTTGTGCATGGTAATGTGCGTTCTACCATGTGCACCACTGCCCAGTTCCTAACACCCCATTTCTTACCTCTGTCCTCGCATTGTCACCGGTCAGTTCCAGTCCAGGGTCTTCACCTCTTGCCTGAACTACCTATTGGCATCTCTTCTTGCCTTGTACCCCTCTCTTTTGTGTGGCTGCCACAGTGATCCAAATATATGCTAATCTGTATCCTAACGCTCTTCCATGACTCCCTCCTACCTTCAGAGTGAAGGCCAAATTCCTAGCCCTGGCAGGAAATGTCCACCACAACCTGGCTACTGCTCCTGTCTATAGCCTCTTACCCCACCTCAAACCTTTCCATGAAGCTTACCTAAGAGGAATCTGTGAGTGACAAAGAAACAAGTGAACAGAGTCTAGGAGGCAGGTGAGAGCAGAGTGGGGCAGGTGCTGGCAGGGGGGAAAGAAGCAGGAGAAATAGCATGGAGAGAGGCAGAGATGGGAAGCTCCCAGGGGTCTAGTAACCAGGAGGTGCTTCTGAGGGGAAACAGAGTTCTGGAGTTTCCTGTGCCCAGGGTGAGTGTCCTACTCTTGAACCCCACTCAAGGCAACAGCAGGTCCAGTGTAAAGCTGTTCCTGGGTTCCCAAGAGGTTCTCAAGTCTCTCCTATATCCCGAAAACGACTTTCATATCTTGTGGAAGCCTGAATGAACCAAAAGTAAATAAATAAAGTAATACAGACGTAACTAAAGTCATGGATGAGGATGTAAATCTTTCTCTCTCTGGCCACCAGGTTATTGCTGGGACTTCCTGCCTACATAAGTCCACTGCTCCTGGTGGACACATTTTCTCTCTCTTTTTTTAAAAAAATATTTATTTATTTTTTGTTGCTGTTGCTGTTTTATTGTTATTGATGTCATTGTTATTGGATAGAACGGAGAGAAATGGAGAGAGGAGGAGAAGACAAAGAGGGGGAGAGAAAGATAGACACCTGCAGACCTGCTTCACCACTTGTGAAGCGAGCCCCCTGCAGGTGGGGAGGCCAGGCTTGAACCGGGATCCTTAAGCCAGCCCTTGCACTTACATTTTCTCTCTTTTAAGAGGATGAGAGACAGAGAGAGAAACAAAGAGGGAGAGAGGAAAAGGAGAGACAATATAGTACTGCTCCACTGTTTGTGAAATTTCCTCTTTGCATGGTACTCCCACATGTGGGGCCAGAGACTTGAGTTCTGGTTCTCACACAAGATAAAATGTGTTTTATTGGGTGGGCTATATCCAGCATCCAAGAATGAATACTTCTTCTTTTTTTTTTAATATTTATTTATTTATTTATTTATTTTTGTTGCCCCTTGTTATTTTATTGTTGTAGTTATTATTGTTGTTATTGATGTCATCGTTGTTGGATAGGACAGAGAGAAATGGAGAGAGGAGGGGAAGACAGAGAGGGGGAGAGAAAGACAGACACCTGCAGATCTGCTTCACTGCTTGCAAAGTGACTCCCCTGCAGGTGGGGAGCCAGGGGCTCAAACTGGGATCCTTATGCCGGTCCCTGCACTTTGCTCTGCCTGCACTTAACCTTCTGTGCTACCACCCAACTCCCTGAATGAATACTTCTTAGAGAACATATAATGTAAGAAGATTATCCAGATTGAAGTCTTAGCTAATGTTAGTTATTTCTTATTCCTCGCCCACCTACCCCTGACACCCTCTCTCCTCCTCCTTTTTGTCAACATATATGCATGTTTTTACTACTATAAACTGACTTTTCTGGGTTGAGACAGAGAGAGGAAGAGACACCACAGCACCAAAGCTTTCCCCAGTGCCACAGAACTCCCATGTAATGTGGTAATACTTGAACCTGGGCCTTGTATGGCAATGCAAGTGCCTTGCCAGGGGAGTTCTCTGCCCCCCTAGTGCCTATTCCTAAGGAGTGAACTGAAACTAAGGACACTGAGAAAGAGAATAAGAGAAAATGGCTAGTGAAATAAGCAGAACATTGGAAGAAGTCCACTGATTCAGAAGTCTGAGCAGAAGACACAGGGTCCAGGCCAGGGAGGGGAAGTTCAAGCAGAAGGGACATGCTAGGATTGGGGCCACACTGTAGGGAGAGCTCAGAATATGCAGGCAGGGGTGGCTCCTTGTCACTCAGCTGTTGGCAGGGCCACTGGGGCAGCTGGGCCAGCACTGCCTCGTCCTATCCCTTCACCACTTCCTCTTTCACTCAGCCAGGGCCTTGTGCTCTGGGATGGATCACCCCCTCCCTGGGCCCAGCCCCGCACCTCTTTGATGGCTGCCATGCGCACGGTCTCATAGTAGTGCAGGGGTGCATTGGGTGTGCTCATGTCGTAGCCAAAGCCTGCAACTGCCACCTCATCACAGCCGTGTAGTGCCATGGTCACAGCCACGCTGCCGAGGGTCGGGATGTTCTGGAGGCAGGGAGGGCAGATGGTGCAAAGGATTCAGCAAAAGGTCTGAGTGGGGTCCCCCAGAACAGAGAGGTTCATTTCCCAGGACTGAGCACACTATCCTGGCCCTGCTGTCCTGTCCTTCCTTCCCAACACCACTCCCCTTCCTCTGCTGAGGGCTGGTAAACTCACCCCGCGGCCCATGAGGCCATTGTTGAAGGGGAGTCCGATGAGGGTGAAGGCGGCCTCCTGGATGAAATATGGGTTGAGGATGCGAATCTCAGGAGGCTCCTTGGGCACTCGGGTAGCCACAGACTTCCAGAAGCCGTCTGATGCGCTCTGTGGACACAACAGAAGTGGCAAGGAGTCAGAACACAGCATGGATTAGGACGGGGTGGATGTGGGTAGCTGGGCCCCAGAGTATGCACAGGCAAAGGAAAAACAAGATGAATGTGTGTGTTGGGGGGTGGGCCACAGGTGTATGCTGCCTGCAGCATGTGGAATAAAGTTGGTACAAGGAGGACTTGCTATGGAGACACACAATGTGGACAGCGATGGGTATGTAGTCAGGAGCATTTGGTGGGGCCAGTGTATAATGGAGTCCACCAACAGGGTTGCAGGGAAGGGCACAGGGTGTGGGGCCCTGGGGTGCTGTTCTCGCCTAAGGGAGTTGTTGTGCCAACAGGGGGACCCAGCCACCGAGTGGCCTCCCATCTGGCAGCCACTGTGGGTCCAGGAGGAGCCTGTACCCCTCTTCTATCTGCTCTGGTTGGCTTGCTTGCTTTCCCTCTTGCTGTCTCTCCTTGCCCTCTCAGTCAATTGCTCTAAAGTGAACCTGAAAAATAAAGACAGAATGTGAGCTAGTGGGGAAAAAAACACAAAAACATTATAATCCTTTCTTGAGAAATATAAAAAGATGACTTGAAATCAATGGGAGACAAATATACCCTTGGATGGGAAGGCTGATATTAACAATTCTGGCCCAAGGAATGTAGACTTAACATAATTTTAAGAAAAACCCCAACAGCATTTCTGAAAATAAATCAAAAAGAGAGAGGCAGACTGGGAGTATGGACCGACCAGTCAACGCCCATGTTCAGCGGGGAAGCAATTACAGAAGCCAGACCTTCTACCTTCTGCAACCCACAATGTACCTCTCCTACCCTATGGTTTTGTTGATTAATCCTTTATTAAATAAAAAAAAAAGGATTCTAAAAGCTTATCTAAAGGATTTGATGGAAAAACAAAGCAAACAAAAACACTGTCCACAAAATGAGAAAATTAAATATGAGTCTGTATAAATTATATAAATATAATGAATTTATAATTATTAAAACAGTCCTGCATGGATAAGAATCAACACAAAGATCAATAAAACAAGACAAACATAAATGGATTTCTATTTATGTATCTATGTGTGTATATATCTGTCATGTAGCCTACTTAGGCAAGTCTAAAGTAAAATTCAGCATCAGTGAGAATAAGATGCTTTTTTGTGTGTGTGTGTGTGTGTGAATTATATTTGAAAATTTGCTAGTTAGAAAAAAACACTCATGACCTGGGGAAACAACACAACATAGAAATTTAGGAAACAAACTTTGGTGCTTGTGGCCCTGAAGTCCCAGGTTCAATTTAACACTACCATAGGCACACAAAATAGCTAAATTCTAAGACAAAAAAGTCAAAGAAATTATATATATATGTATATATATATATATAGTCATTGAACTTATTAAACCTTTATCAATGTGAAAATAAAAAGATAGATTTTTAACTTTGTAAACATTTTAAGTGCTGTGCTACATCAAAAATAATAATCAAGGGGTCCGTGTGGTAGCACAGCAGTTTAAGTGCATATGACACAAAATACAAGGACTGGCATGAGGACCCCTATTAGAGCCCCCACCTGCAGGGGGGTTGTTTCACAAGTGGTGAAGCAAGTCTGCAGGTGTCTATCTTTCTCTCTCCCTCTCTGTCTTCCCCTCCTCTCTCAATTTCTTTCTGCCTTATCCAACAGCAATAGCAATAACAAGAATAACAAGAGCAACAACAAGGGCAACAGAATGGGAAAAATGGCCTCCAGGAGCAGTGGATTCCCTGTGCAGACACTGAGACCCAGTGATAACCCTGGAGGCAAAAATAAAATACAACACAATAATCAAAATTAAGAGGAAAAGAAAAATGGGATTTTGCCATAAATAATAAGATGTACTTTTTAAATTTATGAAAAATCAATGTGAACCCACAAAAGCAGGATAAGGACATTAAATGTTATTAACAGTGAAAACTCAATGCTGACAAAAAGGCAAATTAAAATAATATTATTTTATTTGTGTGTATGTGAGTGTGTGCAGGTATGTGAATACTGTGTTTATCTTAGTGCTGTGTAGACAGGTGCAGACAGGGCTCTCTTATACTGCTATACTGGTAAAATTTAGTATAACCTCTTCTACCTCCTCTTCCTCTGTTTTTTGTTGCACTAAGGTTATTGATGGGGCTCACTGCACAATGATTGCACTGCTTCTGGCAGGCTTTTTTGAGGGTGATAGGGAGAAAGAGACAGGTGGAGATAAACCTGCAGCACTGTTCCACTACTTATGAAGCTTCACCCTGAAAGTGGGGTCTGGGTGCTTGAACCTGGGTTCTCATACATGGTATTATGTACAACACCACTTGGGCCCTCAACCTTCTTTTTTTGTGCTTTTCACTGCTCTGGGCCACATCTTCCCCCCCTTCAGATAAGAAAGGTACAGAGAAAGGGGGAGACACTGAAGCTTCCTCTAGTGCCATAGCAACTCTCATGTGGTATTGAAGCTGGAACCTGGGCTGTACACACAGCAATCGATGCAAGCACCTTACTTGGTGAGCTATCTCTTTGGCCCATTGGAACAATCTTTAAAAAAGCATTCTGTCAGTGGTCCGGGAGATGGCGCAGTGATAAAGCTTTGGACTCTCAAGCATGAGGTCCTGAGTTTGATTCCAGGCAGCTCATGTGCCAGAGTGATGTCTGGTTATTTCTCTCTCCTCCTATCTTTCTCATAACTAAATAAATAAAATATTTTTTAAAAAAGAAGCATTCTATCAATATGCACTTAGAGCTTCAAAGCTGTTTATACCCTTAGGTTATACTCCAATGTTTCTCTTCTAAAAAAAGCAACCAGAATGAAGAAGACCTTTTGTTTTAACAGATTACAGTATTACTTATTAAAGTGGAAAAAGAAAAATTCCGGGAGTTGGGCGGTAGCGCAGTGGGTTAAGCGCATGTGGTGCGAAGCACAAAGACTGGTGTAAGGATCCTGGTTTGAGGCCCCGGCTCCCCACCTGCTCACCACCTGCTCACTCCCCTGGCTCATTCACCTGAAGGGAGTCCCTTCACAGGCAGTGAAGCAGGTCTGCAGGTGTCTGTCTTTCTCTCCCTCTCTCTGTCTTCTCCTCTTTCCACTTCTCTCTGTCCTATCTAACAATGATGACATCAATGATAACAACAATAAAAAACAACAAGGGCAAGAAAAGGGAAAATAAATAAATAAGTATAAAAAAGAAAAATTCCAAAGTTTACAATAAAGATTTTGTTAAATGCTATAGAAGACACATGTGCCACTAAATGCTACAGATAGTCAAATTAGGTCTTCTAAGGATTTTGTCACAGGGATGTGCTGTAACTTCTTTAACCAATCATTTATTGTTCAAACCAACATTCTTTCTAGAGTTCCCAGATCTACTCCTCTGTTTTCCTTCTCTTCTATTCTTCCACCAACCTTGTAAACCAGAAGCCTAGAAGTCAATTTTAGATTCTCTTCCTTTCTCTCTAGTCTATCCTTACTACTGGTTCTCTAATTCTTTTGGTGTGCGTGTGTGTGTGTGTGTGTGTGTGTGTGTGTGTGTGTGTGTGTGTGTGTAGTTGAGCACATGCACTTTTACTGTTCCTAGGCTGCCTTTTCATTTAAACAGAGTGACAGAGAAAGAAAGAGATCTCAGCCTCAGAGATCTTCTGGTGCCATGGCACCTCAGGCAGTGTGTGTGGTAAAGAACATACCCAACTTGGACTACTGTGCCCCCCCTCTATTTTCTTAGGATCTCAAAAATCCACCCTTCCCCTAAAACCCACTGCTAACACTTTAATCAGGTCTCAGCATCTTTCAACTGGACTATCCTAGTGATTTGCCATTTACAGCCTTTGTCCTGTTAACTCCTTAAGTCAGCAGAGTGACTGAGACATACAATAAAATAATTACTAATTACTTAAGAAACACGCAATGAGTACCTGAATGAGCGTCTCTGCCTCCCAAAATACTTCCTACTCTGTTCCAGAATTAGTTGTCTACGTGAAAACCAGATTACATCATCATTGCCCATAGATTTTTCAATCTCAGCTTCTATTTCATCCCCCTTAAGTACCTACCTGCTAATTCACACCTCTGAGCTGGTGGCCTGAGAGGTGGCTCAGTGGGAAAGCACAGGACTTACTCTCACACCTCCAGGCTGATAGCATTCCCTCTATCTCTAGTGGCATTCCCACATCTATGCACTTGATCTATCCTACCTGTCTTTTCCAAGATTCAGTATCTCTTTCTTCCTTATGTCTTTCCTGACTCAGGGTAGAGATGATTTTTTAACCTTTGGGGAGTGATAAAAGACAGAGTTAAGGTTTGTGCTCGCTTGGGCAGCACATATACTAAAAAGACAGAGTTACGGTCTACTACTGTTTGAATATGCTCCCCCTCCCCATTCATATGCTAAACACTTAATGCCTTAAGGGTGGCATTTGGATGTGGAGCCTTTGGGAAGTAATTACCCTTTGAAAAGGTAGAGTCCTTGTGACACAGTGCTCACTCTTAGTGAAGGTGGTCATAGAGAAAAGGTGGCTATCTAGGAACCAGGACACTTTCACCAAACATGATCCTGGGATTCCCAACCTCCAGAACAGTGGGAAGTAAATTTCTGTTACTCATAAGCTACATAGTCTCTGGTACTTTCTGACAGTAGCCTGAACAGACCAAGAGAAAAGATCCTTAGGCCTGAACCTAACTTCAGCTCTAGCCACTCACCATGTGGAGACCGTGAGAAAGGGACATGTTGTTTCCCTCTGGATAAAGCAGGGAGACTAACAGTATCTACTTTTCATATGGGTTTTTGCCAGTATTGAATGGGATCATTCAGACTCAGTCTGGCCACCTGTGATGATGGACATTAGTGGTATGTTGTGACCCTTTGCTCCACAAGAAAGAGGCTCCCATCTGATTCACTTATGTAGGCCAGAGCCTGGGGGTGAATGTGGAAATTCTACCTGTCCTCCAGTGGGTCAGTTCCAAAACTAGGCCTTTGAGAGAGACTCTTCTATAGAGTCCCAGTCCCCGTGAGCCTATGAGTAGACCCCATTGGTCTGCTTCCTCTCTCCCTGTGGCCAGAAGAGGTGGTTGTAGGGGAGGTTAGCGTGGGGCAGGACTGGAAAGACAAGGTAAAGAAATGGCCAAGACCTCACATAACTTTGTGGAGCAGCCCCTCCTGGGTGGGCCCAGTGTGGAACGAGAAGTATGCAGGTGGTTGTCTATGGGGTGGACCACAGACAGCTCTGTCCCCTCACTGGAACTCATCGGGCCCCAACAGTTCCCCACCCAGGCTTCCTGCCCACACCTGCCCCACACATGCCTATCGGGGAGGAGTGCATGCAGGGGCAGCTTGGGAAGGGTGGGAAGAGCAAGGAGTGGGGGTGTGTCCCAGGTTCTGGGCTAGTCTCCACAGGAGTTCCTTTACCTATATCTCTTCCACTTTCACCCACTTCACAGGCACAGGACCCAAATCGGACAACACGCTCAAGGTCATGCATGTAGCTGGGTCAAGATTCATTGCTGTGGCAAATCTTTATAAATACATGACTTTTTGCTAGGCTGAAATAAAACACTTCAAAAGAAAAAAAAAACAGAAAAACCTTAGCCTATAGTGTGGCTTAAGACACTAGCAAGTGAAAGGGCTGGGCTTCTAGATACTGTACAATTTGTTTTCAAGTGTGCTGACTCCAAAGTAGTGTTCTTCCTGCCAAATCTTTTGTCATCACCCCTGTTCTCACCTCAGGAAATCTGGGGACTGGAGTCAAGGGGCTTTAAGGTCATGCTGGTTGGGGCCTGGCATCCCAGTTCACATCTGGAAAGCAGGTTCAGCGAGGTAAGAAGGCACCCTGAGGAGAGGTATACACACAAGTGCGGAGAGGGAAACTGGAACTCTCAAGACCCAGGAAGCTCTGCATTAGGGCACAGGGAACCACACCAGGAATGATTCAGATGACTCCCCCCACCACCCTTACCCCCCATCTGTCATTCTCTTAATGCAGAGCCTCCTCAGGAATCTCAGGGAAAGGAGGAGCAATAAGACCAAGGTATGATTTGGGCATTGCCATTTCCTAACCATAAAAATATCAAGTACCAACAAAACCTCAGCCTGTCTCCTAAAATAAAATTTATGGCTTCTCATCTCAGAAAAACACACACTGGCACACACATGATATATTGCATACTACTGCTGGAGAGTCCCTGAAGTCAAAGGAATTTGCTGACTTCAGATTACGAAGCTCTGGCATAGGGTGCGATGAGATGAGAAACACTAACATCTAAGTGGAAGGTGGACATAGAGGACGTGGTGGAGGAGACTGAGAGCCAATGGTTAGAGATCATAACTATGGAATGAGTGACACACTGGAAGGTCATAGGCTTTAGAATTTGGAAAACCTAGGCTCACATCTTGCTTCCACATTTGTGGGGCCGGGTGCATACTATCTCATTGCTTTAAAGACTGAGATTCTTTACACATACAACAGAGGTTAGAAACCTGTTTCCCATATAGCTAGGCTGATCAAATGATATGCTGTGCTGATTTACAACATCTTGCAGTGTTTGGTAAATAGCAAGAGTTTAATAAATCTTATCTGTTGTGATTGTGAGTGTTATAGAAGCCAAGAGAGCAAAGCAGAGGGTGTGGTCCACAATGCAAGATGCCACAGAGAGGCCAGTACTCAGACATTCAAATGGGAACATCAGAACCTCCAAACAAGTTCTCAAAGGGGAAAGTCAGCTTTGCCCTGGCTCCCTCAGAAGAGCAATGGTCCCTGGGAGGCTGTCTGCTGCTGGATAACACTGTGAAGTCTGCCACCAGAACACAGCCTTGTACCGGAAGGCTCATCAGATTTGGTCCAAGGTCTCTCATTTCATTTCCCTGACTCACAGGACAACAGCATAGAGGCTTATGAAGCCAGTTAATGCTGCTGGCCCTCAGATGGCCAAGTCTTTCAAGGCCAGCTGTGGGCTACATTCTTGGTTGAATTCTCCTCCTCCAGGAATGTGTCTGCCTCAATCAAGTCTGGACCTAACTCATCTGTGTAGAGCTGCCAGTCACCTACTGATGCAACTCACTCTGCTCTTGCCAGAAGAGCCAAGAGCACTAGGAAGAAGCATCTGGGAGGATAGTGCCTTCCCAGTAAGCTCCTGCAGTAATGTTTTCCTGAATTCTTGTACGGTTCTTCTCTTGCAGCCTTTCCTTTCCTCTCTGTTACATGAGAAGCCATCAATACATCGAGATGAGAGTTCTGGAAGCAGAGACTGAGCATGGGCTGGCTTTCTGCAGCCAAGAGCAGGGCAGCTGTGTCCACATCTGTGTTGTTGCTTTGCCTCAGGATAGGCCACCAACTCCTTGGGGTCATTCCAGTAGCTGCTAGCTCTCTCTGCCTCCATCTTCCCTTTCTTCAGTTTCTGAAAAAAAAAATCTTATCTTGAGATTCTCTGGGATAAAAATCTTTGTCTTTTCACTACTTACAGAGGCAGCTTGTCAAGATAATTCAGAGTATAGGCCTTTATTTTTGGTTTTGCTTTCCTTACTCAAAAGCTTATAATCTAGTTGGCAAGACAGAGATGTGAGCAAACATCTCAATACATGGTACAATTGCCATGATGTGAAAAGAGGCAATGGGAGTTTAAAAATATCTGCTATGGGCAAGGAAGTGGTTCAGTGGTAGAGTGCAGGTCTCACATGCCTGAGGTTTGGTTCAACCCTCAGTACCATAAAATAAAAATTCTGCTGATATATATTATCATATCAAAAATGTTTATGTGTATAGTACATAAAATGAGAGGGAAAAGCAAGGTGACATACTTTAAAGTTTTTTTTTTAATTATTCCCTTTGTTGCCCTTGTTGTTTTATTGTTGTAGTTATTATTGTTGATGTTGTTGTTGTTGGATAGGACAGAGAGAAATGGAGAGAGGAGGGGAAGACAGAGAGCGGGAGAGAAAGATAGACACCTATAGACCTGCTTCACCACTTGTGATGCGACTCCCCTGCAGGTGGAACAAGATGACATACTAAGAGAACTATAAACAAAATGAAGCAGAGCTCAAAATGAAGGCTGTTTACATAACATTTCAGTTAGTGATTAGCCCAGACCAACTATTTGGGAAATACATAAGTGCTTGTTAAATATAAGCCATTTAATTTTTAAAAAATTATTATTGTTCTTTTTTTGCCTTCAGGGTTATCACTGGGACTCAGTGCCTGCACTACAAATCTACTGCTCCCGTGGCCATTTTTTGATATATATATATATATATATATATATATATATATATATATATATACATATATATATATATTTATATTAATTTTTTTGATAGGACAGAGAGACATTGAGAGAGATGGGGAAGATAGAGAGGGAGAGAAAGACAGACACCTGTAGACCTGCTTCACCACTTGTGAAGTGACCCCCCCACCTCCCTACAGGTGGGGAAAGGGAAGCTCAGACCAGGATCTTTGTGCGGGTCCTTGAGCTTAACCAGGTGCACCACCACCTGTCTCCCACCATTTACTTTTTTTTTTTTACTTTTTTCTATTTATTTATTTATTTTCCCATTTGTTGCCCTTGTTTTTTATTGTTGTTGTAGTTATTACTGTTGTGTTACTGATGTCGTTGTTAGGACAGAGAGAAATGGAGAGAGGAGGGGAAGACAGAGAGGGGGAGAGAAAGACAGACACCTGCAGACCTGCTTCACCGCCTGTGAAGCGACTCCCCTGCAAGTGGGGAGCCGGGGGGCTCGCATCGGGATCCTACACCAGTCCTTGCGCTTCGAGCCACATGTGCTTACCGCTGTGCTACCGCCCAACACCCCATTTACTTTTTCTACAAATATATTCCACAATAGATCAGCAAACCTCCAAACACTGACTGCAGTCAAATGCAGTTAAGACATCTGACCCAGTCCCCTCCATGAAAAACCAATGTCCCAAGAGGTTTGTTTACCTAGCAGATTTGTCCCCCATCGGCACCTCTGCCGACCCCACTGCCATGGCCATTAGATTATTCTTCCCAAGCAATTCCAGCTTGAATCCACAATTTCCCTTAACCTCTCTCTCCCCCTCATACCAAGGAAACAAACACCCAAGTCCTGACAGAGCTTCATACCTTTGCACCCTCCTACCTGCAAGCTCTGTCAGTCTATTCCCACTGACAGACTGAGCTGCTCCCATTATTCTCTGAGTCTGTTTTTGTCCTTAGGCTAATTCTTTATGCTTTTAAGTCTCATTATCCTCACCTATTTTTAAAATTTGATTTACTGTTTAAAATGCAATAATTTTTAATACTCATTAAACAAAGGAACAAAGACTCATTCCTCTATCAATATTTTTGTGACAGTTAAGTCACACACACTATATGTTTGGCACAAAGCCAGCTTATTAGCTTCTGCTATAGTTAGTGTTCAAGATCAAGCTCTCATTCCTTGATGTGACTTTCACCATCTGTCCCCTGACTACACAGCCTTCCCTCAGCCACTGCCACCACATCCATGCAGGCCAAATGCCAGATCACCAATAGACATACGATGTAAAACATATGACTAGGATACCAAATATTTGAAATGGTAAGTCAGGCATCAAGCTGCTTTAAAAAAATTATATTCTGTCCTTCCTGGAAGGTCATATGGAATTCAGAATGCTGACTCCTTTGCTATAGTGGTACAGTGAGAGCAAGGGCAGCCTGTCTGTCTCTCTTCCCACTCCTGGCCCCATCACAATCTGAGGAGTATGATACACCTGTGTGTGTGGATCTCCAGTCTGTGCACCCAAGTTATGCTTTTAGCCTCTGCACAAGTCCTTCTTTGGCTTAGGGGTATGCACAGGGATATGTATTCTATCCTCAGGAGGATGGTAGTAAACTTGGCATTGCTAGGACAAGAAACTTTAGCAATGGTCTAGCAAAGGAGGATGGGTTGGGATGGGCTTCTTCCTCTTGGTCCTTCATACTCCTCTACACTCTTATGGCAAAGAGTGGGGTGGGAAGAGAGCCAGGCATGCCCAATTTTAAGAGCAGTACTTACTCAAGACATACAGCACTACTAAGAGTGATTATTTCTTTTTTTTAATTTTTAAAAATATTTATTTATTCCCTTTTGTTACCCTTGTTGTTTTATTGTTGTAGTTATTATTGTTGTTGTTATTGATGTTGTTGTTGTTGGATAGGACAGAGAAATGGAGAGAGGAGGGGAAGACAGAGGGGGGAGAGAAAGACAGACACCTGCAGGCCTGTTTCATCACCTGTGAAGCGACTCCCCTGCAGGTGGGGAGCCGGGGGCGCGAACTGGGATCCTTCTGTTGGTCCTTGCACTTTGTGCCACATATGCTTAACCCGCTGAGCTACCGCCTGACTCCCGAGAGTGATTATTTCTATGTGGTCCCATGTATGCAAGACATGCTCTCATTACAGGGTCAGTACTTGGACCCAATTTTATTTCTTTTTAAAATTTCATTCTTTTTATTTTACTTATTTTTACTGGAGCATTGCTAAACTCTGGCTTATGTTGGCACAGGGACTGAACCTAGGACCTCAAGCCTCTGACATGAGTCTGTTTGCATAGCTGTTATGTTATCTCCCTCACAACCAATTTCATTTTTTTAAAAATTTATTTATAAATTGACAAGACCATAGGATAATAGGGGTACAATTCCATACAATTCCCACTAGCAGAACTCTGTATCCCACCCCCTTTCTTGAAAGCTTTCCTATTCTTTATCCCTCCAGGAGCATGGGCCCAGGATCACTATGGAGTACAGAAGGTGGGAGGTCTGGCTTTTTTTAGAAAAAATTTATTAATGAGAAATATAGAAGGAGAGAGAGAAAGAGCCAGACATCACTCAGATACATGTGCTGCCTGGACTTGAACTTAGGACCTCATGCTTGAGAGTCCAATGCTTTATCACTGCGCCACCTCCCAAACCACAGGTTTGGCTTTTTTAAAGAGAGAGAACACACCAAATACCAACCAACCTTGTTCTGTCTTTGTTGTTTTCATGTGGCACTAGGGGTAGAAACCAGGTCCCTATGACTGCAAAGTATGTACTATACAGTACTGAGCCACTTCCCTAGCCCCAACAGTGAATGAATTTTAATTGACTAAGTATGCCATCTTCATTGCCAGTGCTGTTCTCTGTGCCTGATACCTCATCTTCAGGCCAATTTCTTCTTGTTCTTTTTTCTTTTTAGTTTTTTAATATTTATTTATTTATTCCCTTTTGTTGCCCTTGTTATTTTATTGTTGTAGTTATTATTACTGATGTCGTGTTGTTGGATAGGACAGAGAGAAATGGAGAGAGGAGGGGAAGACAGTGAAGCAACTCCCCTGCAGGTGGGGAGCCGGGGGCTAGAACTGGGATCCTTATGCCAGTCCTTGCGCTTTGCACCACCTCTGCTTAACCCACTGCGCTACCGCCTGACTCCAGCCAACTTCTTTTTTTTTTTAATTTCTTTATTGGGGAATTAATGTTTTACATTCGACAGTATCCCACCAACAGCCTGCTTAAGGTTCAGGGCTCATTAAAGTGTTACAGAGGTTAAAAAAAAAGGAGTGGCAGACCTACTTGTCCAGGGCAGCAAGTGCAGGCAATACTTGTTATACTAAATCTCACTTCTAGATGGTGGCCGTCGTACAATGATGAGCACAGGTGTCAAATAATGTCAAGCGCATAGTGTCACTGCTGATAGCAGTATAACAGGGATCCACATAGGGAAGTGGTTACTACCCTCTGCTGCATAGACAGGGACAATGAAACTTGAAAATGTGGACTGAGGCAGACTAGTTTCTTTCTGCTTCTACTACTGTGCTGCTGTGCTGACCTCACCCACAGAGAAGGAACAAGGGTGAGAGAGGTTGTGAAGCCTCCTTCAAGTACCAATGCCCTTTACAACCTCCTCCATTAAGTAGTTGAGCCACATCCACATAATGGGATGCATTGGATCGACCTTCCTGTGGTGCATCCCGTGAGTACCCATTCATTGGGGAAACTGACGATCCTTCCTAGCCGACTGAATCCACATGGATCCCAGTCACTTTCAAAGCCAGAAACAAGCAGCTCCTGACAGCTTTCAAGCTGTTGGTCCTGCTCTTCGAGTCCTCCAACTTAATGTTGAGGGGCTGTCCTTTGCCAAACGCGTTCTTATTGGTCAATTGGCAATACAGCATCAGGCAGATGTCATTTGCCTACAAGAATCACTTATAGCAGTCGATGAAGCTGCTCAATTCACCATCAGTGGATTCGATGTAATCCTACACTGAACTTCTCTGTTCCAGACTCTTGGAAACAGAGTTGGCAGTCAGCTGAGGTAAAGAACAAACACCTCATCACAGACCCCTGCAAGCGTCAACCCTGCTTTGACCTAGCACGTTATGATTGGGCCCTCCTCAATCGCTATCGAACAGGCCATGGCCGGTGCGCCGCTATGTTCCATCGCTGGGGAGCCAGAGACAACCCGAACTGCCCCTGCGGCTACAGACAGACTATGACCCACATAGTCAATGACTGCCACCTCTCCAGATTCAAAGGAGGTCTCGAAACTTTACATCAGGCTCAACCTGACGCTGTTGACTGGCTACGGAAGAAGGGCAAACGCTAGAAGAAGAAGAATCCACATAATAAAGCCCTTAGGTTATATTTGCTTTGGTCATTCAGAGGGCCATAATAAAATTCTTCGTGTACAAATTTTCCCTTCATCTGGGTGATGGCTCTTGGTTCCAGGTGTTTTCTTTCCCAGTCACACTCTGACCAGTAGCCTTTCAGAGTATTGTCATAGTACTCTTGCCAGGACCATATGTTAGAACCTAAACACACTCTTTAAGTATAGCTGATAAATGGCATCCTGTTACCCTCATCCTGTTACCCTGAATGTCTGAGTCCCAGAAGGGTTCAACATTTTTCTGTTGCTCACTAACTATATTTCTTTCTGTGTGACCTGTTCAGCCTTCTGTCCATCACTTGTTGGGGTCCTAATAGTTTTCTTGTCAACTTTTATGACAACTGTCATTTGTCATTATTTCCTAAATATACTTTTCAAAGTTTTATAATATATAGGGTTTTTAATAGAAAATTTAGGTTAAATTTTCATATACCACCAAATCTGATTTCTGCTATTGCTCCTGTCTTATAAAAGTTATTTTTCCTCCGGGAGTTTCATTCCTATTCTACCTTCTTCAAAATTTCCTTTTGTTGTATTTGTATTTTCATATTTCACTTTTTATCCCATTTGGAATTTATTTTGATGTGTGATATGAGGGTAAAAAAAAATAACCTTTTGAAAGCTATATTTGGAAGAAGCAATGAACAGAGAGGAGTTGGCCTGGGGCTGACCGTGTGATGCTGACAGACAACTGAGAGGAGGCAGGGCGCCAGGGACTGTTTAGTTTTCATTTCTTTATCATGGAGAATGATCAGGAAATTGCAGAAAGAAGAGCAAACATGGCTAAGAGGAAAGAGATGCCCAGGAGAGGCAAGAAGAGACCAAAAGGACACCAGGGTTGGAACCTAGAAGAAGATTCTCCAAGGTCGATGAGAGGAAGGTGGTGCCCAGGCAAGATAGAGCCCTTAGAATCAGAAAATTGAGGCTGGAGTCCTGGCTCTTGCCAGAAGTTACTGCCTTGCTCTGGGCCTCAGTTTCTATCCTTATTCATTCTCTGAGGTTTGACTAAGTATGTAAGTATGCTGGAGGTAGTTGATGTGCAGAGATAAGCAGGGCAGTTCCTGTCCTCTGGGTGCTTGTAAGAGTTGACAGATAAGTAATCTTTCAGGTAGAAGAGTGGTGATGAGTGCCACTGGGGAGGACTCAGAAGAGCATCTGAAGCAACTAGAGGGGAGCAGGCAAGACACAGAGGAGAGAACCAGGAAGTATACAGCAGTATAAGGAATGGGGAGTACAGGCTGGTTACACAAAAGAGCAGGAAGGTGACTTGGGAAGTGGCACAGCAGGTAGAGTGCCTAACTTATAAGCATGAGTTTGATCTCTGACACTGCATATGCCAGAGTAATCATCAGGCTCTCTCTGTGTCTCACCCCACTCCATTAATAAATGAGTAAATATATCTAAGGAGAGGAGGAGAGGGGGGCCAGATGGTGGCGCACCTGGTTGAGCACACACATTACAGTGCACGAGGACCCAGGTTCGAGCCCCTAGTCTCCACCTGCAAGGGGAAAGCTTTGCAAGCGGTGAAGCAGGGCTGCAGGTGTCTCTCTGCCTCTCTCCCTCTCTATCTCCCCCTTCCCTCTTGATTTCTGGCTGTCTCTATCAAATAAAGATAATAAAATAAAGAAGAGGAGGAGAGGAAGAAGGAGGATAAGGATGAAGAGGAGGAGAGGGAAAAGGAGAAGGAAGAGGAAGAGAGAGGAGAGGAGGGAGGAGAAAGAGAAGGAGGGCAGGGTGCTGAGAACAACAGTGGCCAGGGATAGGACCCAGGAGTGCAAGTGGGATCAAGAAGGCAGCAAAGTAAGACTGTCAAATGCCACCAGGGCAGCTGTAACTTCTCTCTCTGTGTGAGACTCCCTGGTAAGAGACCAGATGGATTAAAGAAAGTCAGTGAGAGAGGGAATAGCAAGTGAGTAAGCAGTGCTTGGAGCATGGGACTCCCTGTGCCTTTTTTGGTGTGTTCACTGTATGGATGGATAGATGGATGGATGGATGGATGGATGGATGGATGGATGGATGGATGCGAGTCAAGAACTGCCTCTTCTACTTACTGGCTCTACCACTAAAAGCTAAATTAATCATATGATATTAATCTCTGTGCTTCAGTTTCATGATCTTCAAAAGGGGCATCATAAAGTACCTATCTTAGGACCATAGTAAGAACTGAATGAAGGCATTCAGAGGAAGCTGGAAAACAGAAGAGCTTTATAAACAACAGCTATAATGAGCATGATATAAACAGGGGGAGGAGGAGGGGAAGCAGGAAGAGGAGGGGGAGAAAGACAAACAGGAGAAGGAGATGACATTAAATTGTTAAAATCATGGTCCAAGACACCATGATGAGGAACAGAGAGTGGTGAGGATGTGAGCACTCAGGGTAGAGAAGCAAGGGTCAGGGTGGTACAAGGGGGAAGAATCATGCAGCCATCTTGACCCTCATGGAGGACAAGAGTTTTGCCACAAGGAGCTATGTCCATTGACAATGGTTGCAAAGGAGATGGTGTCCCAGACCATGTGGTGGTAGTGAGGTCTCAGTGGGCTGGGGACCACAGTCTGACTCAGCAGAGACTTCCTCAAGCAGCTGGAGGCCATGGTATATGCCAGTCTCACCAGCCTTTTTTAGGTGCCCTAGACAGAGTCTCCAGGGCACAAGGTGGTAGCGATACCATATTTCTCCTGGGTATAGCCTACCTTCAGGCTCAGATCCCCTCACAGGTTATGGTGCAGATGGGCATCTTAGCATCTTAAGTTTCAGAAGTGGGAGTCTTATTTGCCCTGTGGAGCTCCCTGCTTAGCCCACTCCTACACCTTTTCTTGGAAAGCCCTGCATCTCTCTTTCCTGACCTGTAACTGATCCTGCCATTTAGATCACCTCCAAGGTCAGGCCCTTGAAACGCTTCATTCTCTAGGGAATTACTGGGCTGTTGGAAAAGTCACAACATATTTTTCTATGTATTTATATGCAGAAATGTGCCATGACTTTTCCAACAACCCAATAGTTTTTCTAACAGCCCCACCACATGATACAATAATAGTACAATAGTACAATAATAACATTAATAATGCACTAAGCACTAAGTTAGGTACATTGGTAATTTTCTTATCTGTTTTTTAAAAATAATCCTGAAAGTTATTTTACTAAATGCTAAATCTAAGGGGTGTAGGCAATCTGCCCAAGGTGATTCAGCTAATAATTAACAGGAATCTTGTCTGCTTATTTATTATAATTTGGTACCAGGGAATGAACTCAGGGCCTTGGGTACATGTGGCACTGCTGAGAACTCAACTGGTCCAATCTACCATCCATGGAGCTCACCCATGACATTCACATGTGGTGCCAGGGTTTAAAACATAGGACCTCATGCATGGTGAGGTTCACACTCTCCTTGGTGAAGGATCTCTTTGCTTCCAGAGCAGAGTCTGAATTTATTTATTTATTTATTTATTTTTAAATTTTTAAGTTTTTAAAAAATTTATTTATTTATTCCCTTTTGTTGCCTTATTGTTTTATTGTTGTAGCTATTATTGATGTCCTTGTTGTTGGATAGGACAGAGAGAAACAGAGAGTGGTGGGGAAGACAGAGGGGGGAGAGAAAGACAGACACCTGCAGACCTGCTTCACCACTTGTGAAGCGAAGAGTCTAAATTTAAACTGAAGTCTATATGACTAAGGCCTAAGTTGCCCCTTGCCTTTTTAAATTTCTCTTTTGGATAGATACAGAGAGAAATTGAGAGGGGAGAGGGAGAGAGAGAGAGAGAGAGAAGACTGTTTCACCACTCATGAAGCTTCCTCCTGTAAGTGAGGACCTGGAGCTTCAACCTGGCTCCTTGTGCATGACAATGTGTACACTACTGGTATGCCAACTTGCCTTCCTCTCCCTCTCCCTCTCCCTCTCCCTCTCCCTCTCCCTCTCCCTCTCCCTCTCCCTCTCCCTCTCTTCCTTCCAGGGTTATCACTGGGGCTTGGTGCCTGTACTATGAATCCTCTGTTCCTGGAGGCTATTTTTTTCCTTTTGTTGTCCTTGTTTATCATTGTTGTTCTTATTATTGTTGTTATTGCTGTTGATATTGGATAGGACAGAGAAATAGAGGAGGGAAGACATAGAGGGGGGAGAGAAAGACACCTGCAGACCTGCTTTACCGCCTGTGAAGTGACAACCTCCACCCCCGCCCCAGCAGGTGAGGAGTCGGGAGCTCGAACCAGGATCCTTACGCCAGTCCTTGGGCTTCGTGCCATGTGTGCGTAAACTGCTGCACCACCACCCAGCCCCACTGCCTTCCTCTCTTAAACTATGTAATTTCCCCCAGTCTGGCAGTCCAGTAGCCATGAGCATGTATTATGGGACCCTGCCAAGCCTCTTAATTTATTAACTAATTTCCTCAAGGACTGACCTACAGCTGGAAAGTTAGTTCTGTTTTTTGTTTTGTTTTAAGTGCCACCAGAGTTATTGATGGGGCTTGAATCTACCACTTTTGGTGGTGATGTATATGTTATTTTTAAGAGAAAAAGAAATTGAGAGAGTGAAGGAGACAAAGAAGGAGAAAGAAGAGAGGAACCTGCAGCACTGTTTCACCATTTGTGAAACTTCTCCATTGTAGGTGGGGACCAAGGGCTTGAACCTGGGTCTCTGTGCATGGTAATGTGTACTTTACTTGGTGCACCACAGCCTGGCCTCAAGGTCAGGCCTATATCAGGGCTGTCAAGGACCAACCCCACAAAAGCCATAAGCTTTATCCTTCCTCCTCCCCAGTTGCTTGCATGCAGCATGACTTCTGTGTCCCCAGTCCCACCTTGCTTTTGACCTTGGCTTTCCTACTGGTGGGAAGCTTCCTCAGTCACACATGCCTGCTGACTGGCTCAGTCAACACTCTTGGCATTTGGAGATGAAAGGACTTTTGATGCTTTGTATGGAGTTGTCTGTGCTTCTGTCTAGTGAACCAGGGAACCAAGTGGACACAAGAGGTAAACAAAAGAGCTCTCAGATGGAAGATCTGGCCAGCCCTAGCACCAACAGTCTATAGGCTGTTCAGCCTCCCTTTCCCTCATTTTTCCCCTTCCATCACATCCTTTCAAGGGACTCCTAGGTACCAGAGAGCTGCACCTAGGCCAGCTGCTCACAATTCAGTTGGCAGGCAACAGCCATGACTGTGGCCCAGTATCTGTTCCAGTTCTGCCCAGCCAGCTCTTGGCTCCTAAACACAGCTGCTTCCTGCCAGAATTCTGCAATCGAGGTTGCTGACTGGTGCACAGAGCTTCCAAGCAGCCCAGAGGCTTCATGGCTTCTGGAGTAGGATAAGCCTGTGGCTGGGCACCAGATAGGAGTGGCCTGGAGGAGCAGCCTCTCCCTCATTTACCTAGGTTTCAAATGTCAGAGAAATGAAGTAAAGGACAGGAGAGCTATAGGTGCATTAGTCCTGGGCCTGGGATAGAGAAAGGTGGTAAAGAAGAGATTCTAGGAAAGTTGAAAGAGCCTGAGCAGTCCACTCTGGATACAGGGGGAGAAGAGATCACCAGCATCACTGGCTCTCTGGCAGCTCACTCCAAAGGTCTAAATTAACTTAGGAAGAGGGAAGGCTCATGGGGTTTCTAAGGACATCTCCCCATCTTCTTCCTTCCCTTCCCACTCACCCCACCAACCCTGGAAAGTCCTCACCACCACAAGGCTGGGTCCACATGCCTTACCCAGCCAGGACACAGACACCAGTGTGGGAATGAGTCTGGGCATAGCCCATGCTTCTGCATCCCAGCTATACTGGTGCCTCTGATTAGACTGTAGCCAAGGCCAGGCTCCGCAGCCAGCAACTCAGTCTCACAGGGAAAGGGAGGCCCTGTTGTCTGCTCCCTGAGTAGCCTGAGTGAGTAAAGGGTCTTCCAACTTGAGTTGGTACTTCTCCTTACTTCTTTGGATGAATTGCCCTTAGTGTTCTTGAAGAAAGCCTGTGGTACCAACTGCTTGGTGGGTCTGGCCCACCTCTCTAGCCTGGCCTCCTTATTGGGGCTGCCATTTTACCCCAATCTACCATCAGGAAGTAGGATCTGGTGTTTGTGCCAATTCCAGCTCAATCACCATGATTGGGCACTGAGGGGGTCAAAGCCCTGCCCCTAGGGAGCTCCTCTCATAGGCAGGGGCAGAGGAGAGGATGTGCCAGGTTGTGGTGGGGGGGGACAGTTTGGCAGAGACCAGGGTGAGGCAGTAGCCCCCAGGCTCCCTGGGGCTCACCAAAACAGGCCCAATTTCTTCCCATTTCTCCCTTTAAAGTGTCTGTGATCCCAACTCTATTGCCTTCAAAGCAGACAGAAGGGCTCCGAGGATATTACTGTCACAGGCTTCAGGGCTCTGAAAACAGTGGGGTGCTTCTTCAACCTCCATTCTCTGGTCTGAGCAATGGGACAGCCTGCAGTTGGGGGCTGAAGTCAAACCCATTCCCTGCCTTTGGAGAACCAAGCCAGACCCAGTGAAGATTGGCTGCCTCATTCAGCCTGGTGCTGAAATAGGCTTTCCTTCCCAACTGTAGCACCTACCTGAATGTTTGGACCTGAGTTCTGTCTTCTCTCATCCTCGCTACCTACTTGACACTGCCTGCATTTGGCCTTGCTTGGGAAAGGGCTGTGAAGTCAAACCAAATAGTACTGAGACCTCCAGAGGCCAGTAAAGCTGTTCCCACCCTCCCAACACTCCTCTAACCTTCCAGAAAGAACAACCAGCTCCTTCCTGTAGGCAGAGGGCTATCTGTCATCACACACACCCCCACCCCCACCCCTGCCAAGATGTGGGTATTAGAAGATGAATGGCTTGAACTCTGCAGGGCCCTTCCCTTAGGGTTGGGGATGACAACTGGTTCAAAGGAGAGGGAGAATGGGCCTGGATCAGTTGGCAGGTGTCCCTGGAGACCCAAGTCTGAGAATCAGAGTTCTTAGGAGGAGACTTAGTGGGTGGTCTACTAAAGAGTAGCCTGGCCCTACTGGACTACATAAGCTCCCTAAAGAAATGAGCCCAGAGCCTTGCCTGCTTGGAACAATGCGTATAGCATCAGATCATTTCCAAAGGGTGGATCTAGAGTCACTGGCAGGCTAGAGACCTCACTGTGGGTCAGCATAAAAAGGACAGAAGCTAGGAATTATGAGTTTAGACAGTGGAACCTTCCAAGTTGAGTGGTCTGTTGTCCCTACAAAGAGGGCTCTGTGTCCACCAAATTGGGCTTTCCCGAGAATGAGGGTGGACCACTATCACTAGAGTCAGAAAAAATTCCTAGAAATTCCTAGGGGTAGGAGGGGATTGGGAAGGCAATAAGGTTAGGGCAGGGATATTAGAAGCAGGGTTGCTGCTAGACAGATAATAACTTTTTTTTTTTTTTAGATTTTATTTATTGATTGATAAGAAAGATAGGAGGAGAGAAAGAACCAGACATCACTCTGGTACATGTGCTGCCGGGGCTTGAACTCAGGACCTCACGCTTGAGAGTCCAGCACTTTATCCACTGTGCCACCTCCCGGACCACAGATAATAACTTTTTTTACTGGAGAAATCTAAGGCTAAGGAAGCTGAGGAAGGAACTGAGGTAAAGGCCTAGGGTGGGGTCAGCCTAGAGAAGGCTGTGGAAGGACCTGCAGCCTGGGTATCTAGAGAAAGGTGATAGAAATCAACTCCAGGAGTCTAGACCAGAGACCCCAGGCACATCCTGGCTTCTCTGTTCCTTGGTTAAATTTGGGAGTCTTTCAGCTCTGGGTCATTAATGCTTCTCTTGAAGCATTCCTACTTGTTCTTTGCTAAGTTTAGGGAAAGAGGCTGACTCAGACTCTGGGCAAGACCAGGGCAACTGGTGTACAGGGAGCTCACCACGCGCTCTTTGTAGACGATGTACTTCAGCCACTTGAAATCCTGCCACTTGAAGCCAGCGAGGACAAAGAGAGAATCACGTTCATATTGCTCGGGCCGCTGCATGGCGCCCTCGGGGTAGGTGATGCGCAGGGTGGTTTTGCTGCCCACGTCCTTCTCAAAGCCTTTCACAGGCGCAGAATTCAACCTACAGAGAACAGGCCCAGTCAGAGCCTGCCAGGGGCTCAAGTGTGGGTGTGTGGGCTTATGTTTGGAGAGATTCCACGACTCCAGGATACCCCAGGGGCAGAAAATGGGCAGCCTAGGTCACCTGGTCCTACCTAGCTTTCCCATTCCAAAGCCCCTCAACCCAGAGCTGTGCTTGAGTCCTCTGCTGACCTCCAGCTGCTCTGACCAGATGGACAGACCATTCTCGATGGCCTGAGGACATTCTGGAAGTGCTGCTTTGGGGAACTTACCTGACCACAATGTCATAGTCATCAATTCGTGACCCCAGAGACTTGTTGGCAAGGACACCTCCATTGCCCACAATGATGCAGCGGCGGCAGTTGAGACTGAGAGAAAGACACAAACCTCTGGGTAGCTTCCCACCAGGTCTTTCCCCCCAACCCCTAGCCTGTAACCTTATGCCCTAGACCAGGCCCAGTTGGGGACAGAGGGGGAAGACTGGCAGGTTTTTGGCAGCCTTCCTGAGAGAAAGCTAAGACAGTGCCATGGGTTGCTGGGCTGCTTGGGATCCTCAGCCATCTTCTATGTCACTTCTCCAGGAAGACATAGATATGAAGGGGGGGGGTGCTGGGCATGAGCTCTAGGGTTCCTACAGGAAACCCTGGTCCTCTGCTCTGGGTTGAAGATTTTCCCAGAGTTGTGTGAAACTAAACAGTTTTTTTTTTTTGCCTCCAGGGTTACAGCTGGTGCTTGGTGCCTGCACTATGAATCCACTGCTCCTGGTGGCCATCTTTTTTCCATTGTTGCATAGGACAGAGAGAAACTGAGAGAGATGGGGAAGACAGAGATGGGGAGAGAAAGATAGACACCTGAAGACCTGCTTCATGCTTGTGAAGTGACTCCCCTGCAGGTCACTTGCAAAGTGACCTCCCTGCAAGGAGCACGGGGCTCAAACCAGAATCCTTGCACGGGTCCTTATGTTTCATATTATGTGTGTTTAGCCCAGTGTGCTACCACCCCCCACCCCTCCAAACAGCTCTTAGGAGAGAGAGAAGAGTGGTCCTCTCAGCAGAACAAGAATGCCAGTTGGGTGGGGGTAAAGAGCATAATGGTTATGAAAAGAGACTCCTGCCTGAGGCTCTAAAGTTTCAGGTTCAATTCCCCACAACACCTTAAGGAAGAACTGAGCAATTCTCTGGTAAAATAATAATGATAATTCAAAAATAAAATAAAATGACAAGTAGACAGGGAATGGAGGGAAGAGTGGTCTTGCCAGCAGAACAAGAAAGATAGTACTTGGAATATAAGGATTCCAGGCTGGCTGGCTTCCACTCAGAAGCCCCTATGGAGCTGGCAGCCACTGGGAACCATTTTGCCTTTCCCACCCCTGACCCTAGGGCCTCTCCTATTCAGAATGATTGGCCTCAGCACTGTCACAGCTTCCCAGATATAAATTCTGACCCCTCAGTAGCCCCCACCACTTAGACCCACTGCTAGGCTGGTCCTAGCCCAAAGTCTTCAGTTCTACCCCTCAGACCTTTCGTAGCCCAGAGGCGTGAGTGAACCCCATGTGGACTATGTATGGGCTGTGTGGATATGCTACTGAATCTGCTCACACCCAGGAAAAGCCTGCTGGACCTCCCCTCTTCTGCACGTGCCTTGCAGCTGGGGGCAGGCAGCTGGGCAGTGATAGCTCACCTGTCCAAGGCAGGTGTTAGGCGATACTCTTTGGTGACTGACAGGATGGCTTTGATCAGGTTGTCTGTGGACAGAGGAGGGAGGTTAATGTTAGGGGATCACCGTGTTCTCATAAAATGGTGGAGGATGGGTTTGGGTGTTGGTGCCCTGGGTTGAGTGTACACATTACAATGCACAAGGTTCAAGCCCCTGGTTCCCACCAGCAAGGGGAAAGCTTCACAAGTGGTGAAGCAGTGTTGCAGGTGTCTTTCTCCCTTTCTATCTCTCATCCCCCTATCAAATTCTCTCTGTCCTATCAAAATAAATAAATAAATAAATAAATAATAAAATGTGTGGGAATGATCGGTTTGCAGGCACATACTCCAGGGGCCATGATGGAGGTAGAATTGAGGAGAGGCAGCACAGGTCATAGTAATTACAGAAGTTGGACTGGACCACAGGACCACTGAATGAACTTTCTCACTGGAAAAGAGATGAGCTCTGCCTGGAGACAGCTCCCAGAACTGGTGGGTAGTTTCTTCCACAGATATCATGGAAGATGTGTTATGAGAGTCAAGAGTTGCTGACACATTGTCTCTGTAGGGAAAAAGACCCAGTTCATTAACTCAAAGAGTGATAAGCAGCAATGAAATGAATGCCACTTTCACAGCTTTCTCTCATCTGTCAAAGAACATTAGGGGAAGAGAAGAAGGCCTAGCCATCAAAACCAGGGCACTAGCCCACTAGCAGATATTTTGCTTATCAAGTTGGAGGGGTCAGGTTCAAAATCCACAGGCGAGGAGGGAATCTTTTAATACTGTAAAGGATTTAACATGTATAATCTATCTTGTACTCGAAGTCAATTCATATTCATATAATGCATTATTTCAAAACAAATCCACTTGCAGTCTCCATAAATTTGATGCTGAAACCTTAAGCAGTCATTATGCTTAGTGGAACAAGTAGAGATCAAAGTCATATATGAACTCTAGAGATCTGATTTACATGAACTTGCCAAAAGAAAAAAAAATCCGAACAAAACAGAAGCAAGCAAATTGTTTGTACTTATGAGAATTATGGTGGTTATCTTTGGAAGACTGGAGGGTGGAATACCAGACTTTGGTGGTAGGTATGGTGTGGAACTATACATTGTAATCTTATAATCTTGCAATTGGTCATACTATCAATAACTAATAAAAATAAATTAAAAAGTTTAAGCAGTTTCTGTACTCTATTGCACTAGGACTAAATTTGAAGACCAGTATTCCTAGCGAAAGTCCATATAAACTCAAGTTAATAGGGAACTATCATCTAAAAGTTCCTGAGTGTGTTGATCAAAGTGTGAAAACATCTTGGTTATTGTGTTATGAGTGTGCTATGATGGTCAGGAGTTATAGAGACATAGTGGTGGTAGGAATGTAGACAGGGCTCTCTACTTCAAACAGTTATTAAAAACAGTGGGAGAAGATCAACTTCACAACTTTCACTCATTTGTATTACACCATTAGGGCAAGAGAAGAAGCACTCACCAGCAGGCCCAGGGCAGTTGCTCAGTGACAGAGCTCTGGATTGCCAGACTTCATGCCCCAGCCCTTTCTAGGGAGTTTCATCTGGTTTTCAGAAGCTCTGTAGCCAGGCCCCCAGAAGTTCCCCCACGCCTGGAACTTTCCTGGGAGCTAGAGTGTTCTCCTAAGTGGGAGTACCTTCTCAGAGACCCTCATGTGATGTTCATTTCTGTGGCCCAGAGGGCAGACACCAGGAAACAAGTAAGGATACCAGCAGAGACTGAAGTGCTAGAGCAATCCCAGCTCCTAGTCAGTCCATTTTGCCCCATCTGTTAGTGCTATCTTCCCCTCACCTTCTCCCTCACATGCTGCCCTGCTATATCCCTCTTCTTATCAGGTCCTCTCTCCCTCCTGATGACCTCACTTCTTTAGTTCTTGTGGTATGGCAACTGCCTGCCTCACCCCACTTTCAGGCTGCTCTCAGGGCATGGGGCCTCTGTGCTCAGAGCCCACCACTATGATGCCGACCCCATTCTTCTTGACTTCTTTCTGGCTTTCGCAGTGATGACTGCTCTTATTTCAGACCCTGGTATCATGAGAACACTATAATAGAATGTAATGGAGTCAGGTGGTAGAACAGCTGGTTAAGCACACATGACGAGAAGCGCAAGGACGGGCGTAAGGATCCCAGTTCAAGCCCTCGGCTCCCCATCTGCAGCAGAGTCACTTCACAATTGGTGAAGCAGGTCTCTAGGTGTCTGTCTTTCTCTCTCTCTCTCTCTCTGTCTTCCCCTCCTCTCTCCATTTCTCTTTGTCCTAGCTAACAACGATGACACCAATAACAACAGTAATAATTACAACAACAATAAAAAACAAGGGCAACACAAGGGAAAATAAATAAATAAACAAAATAGAATGTATAATGAAACTGACTTTGGAGCCAAGTCCTGACTCTGCCACTGATGGACTCTGTGACCTTAGATAAATCTCTTGCTTTGCACCTTACTTTGCTTATCTTTAAAGTGAAGATGGTATATCCTACTCTGCAGAGTTGCTAGGCAGATAAAAAAGATAATATACATAAAGAGCTAAAGATAAAAGTAAGTAAACTGGTACTACCACAATGGGGAGTATCTTAAGACAGTACTGTCAAGTAAAGACTCAGATCTCACAACTCTATTGCTAGGTATAGAACATAAAATAAGTCACACATTGCAGCCCAGGAGGTGGCTCACTGGATAAAGCATTGGACTCTTAAGCATCAGATCACAAGTTTGATTCTCAGCACTGCATGTATCAGAGTGACATTCTGGTTTTCTCTCTCCCTCTCATTAATAAATGCATCATATAAAACTTCACATGAGCTGGGGAGACAGGATAATAGTTATGCAAAAGACTTTCATGCCTGAGGTTCCTAGGTCCCAGACTCAATCCCCAGCACCATTATAAATCAGATCTGAGCAGTATTCTAGTAAGACAAGCAAAACAAACAAGCACATAAACAAAAACCTTACACATTTGTTTAAGGAGAGTTGTACAAGAATATTCACTGCAAAATGTGGAGGCAACCTAAGGATCCTCCAGACTAAATATGTGGCACATGGAATACTACACAGTAGTTATAAATCGATAACTTGTTCCTGATGGAGAGGACCAGTGACAGTGGTGAGAGGGATCTATTAGAGGTCTAGGCCCACCATGTCTGTGTGGGAATCCCAGGACTCCTTGAATAGGGCCTCAGGTATTGGGGTGGCCTGTTAGTGACTAAAGAGTCATCATTAAAGTGTGCCAGTCACTTGCCCTTATTCAGTTTTTGTAGTCCTTACTTTGTCTGACAAGATTAGCTCTGGAGTGATTGAGAGACATGCAATAGAAGGTAGGTGAGGAAGGTATCTAGGTCTAAGTAGAAACTATTTCATTAGGTACTTTATGGTTTCTTTTTAGGTCTTTCTGCTTGCTTGCTTGCTGTATTTATTGACTCACTGCAAACTACCGTGCACTTTTGCTTTCAGGTAGGTTTTCCCCCAACTTCTGAACATATGTACATATGCTCCATCTCTGTGGGCCCCTACCAGACCTGGCCCTCAATGTGAATCAACAATGGCAGGCATGTTCCATTCTCCGAAGGGAGGCTGGATAGCATACTCTGCCTATCACTCAAGGATGATGGGTCCTGAAATTGGCGCAGCCTGGAATGTTCCTAGCAGTGACCATGGAATGTGAGCTCAGACCTACAGGGATGCAGAGGTTACATAGGCTCCTGTGCTCAATATGGGCCCCAGATCAAATCAATGGGGTTTACAGTGAACAGTATTTATATACTTTTCCCATATTTGGGAGCTACTCTCTTCCCTGATCCAACTTTCTGGTCCTTTTTCCAATGATGACACCACCCCCCCAGACAATAGCTTAGGTCACCTACATATTGGATGTCAGGCACAGGCAAAAACTAGTTGGGTCATGGGTCCCTTGGAATATACCTAAAATAGACCTACTAGCTTTTTCCAAAATGGAGACCCCAAATGTTCGTCTGCAATATTCCAGCCTTTAGATTCATGATTAGTCAACAATTGTCTCTACTTTCTATCTTAACTCTTTTTCAACCACCTGGTTCCAGATGCTACCATGATGCCAACCAGACTTCCCAGGGCAGATGACCCTACCATGTATCCTGGAGCCCTACCTATCCAGATCCCTGCCACACTAGGGAAAGAGAGAGACAGACTGGGAGTATGGATCAATCTGTCAATGCCCATGTTCAGTGGGGGAGCAATTACAGAAGCCAGCCCTTCCACAATCTGTTCCCCATAATGACCCTGCATCCATGCTCCCAGAGGATTAAAGAATAGGAAAGCTATCAGGGCAGGTACCAGGATATGGAGTTCCAGTGGTGGGAAGTGTGTGGAATTGCACCCCTCTTATCCTATGGTGTTGTCAGTGTTCCCATTTACAAACAAAAACTTAAAAAAAAATAACTCGGAGTTGGGAGTCGGGCTGTAGTGCAGCGGGTTAAGCGCAGGTGGTGCAAAGCACAAGGACCGGCATAAGGATCTCGGTTTGAACCCCGGCTCCCCACCTGCAGGGGAGTCACTTCACAGGCGGTGAAGCAGGTCTGCAGGTGTCTATCTTTCTCTCCTCCTGTCTTCCCCTCCTCTCTCCATTTCTCTCTGTCCTATCCAACAACGACGACAACAATAATAACTACAACAATAAAACAAGGGCAACAAAAGGGAATAAATAAATAAAATAAATATTAAAAAAAAAGAAAAAATAACTCGGAGCTACGTGGAACTTTACTGATATAGTTGAAAAAAGTAAGCAATACATAAATAAACACACAGAGATACATATATGTATACAATATCATGTATAAAATTTTAAATATGTAAAACTAGGGCTAAAAGCCCATCCAGTTGAAAACATACTTTACCATGTGTAAGGTCTTGGTTTTGAGCCCTGGTACCACATGGTAGCACCTGAATGAAATTCATGAAGCTCCATGGATGATGCACTGGTAATACGGAAATCTGTCAGAGAATGTCCCCTCTCTTCTTTACACTTCAAATTTCACTTCCAATGTAAAACATATTACCACTAACTGGCTGAGGTCAAGGATATAGATTGAGGTTTGGTTTTTTTCATATGGGAACCTTAGCAGAAAGGGCTTGTTTTATACTAGAGTGTGCATTCTTCCTACTGATTGATTGGGTAAGTGGTAGTCAGCCTTTCCTGTTCTTCCTAGTTCAATAATTTCTGAGTCTTGAGTAAGAAATTCACAGAAAAGAATAGACTGCTTGGCTATCTGAACCCTCAGATAAAAGAAAAAAAAAGTTCTTCATATGGTTCCATCCTGCCCATTAGATATTTCCCTACAGGTCTGAGTTCAAAGTCCCAGTTCAAGAGTGTCCTATTATTGGTCACTGTCTTCCTTGCAGGAAGGGATGGGCCAGCTGAGTTGAGGTTCAGATATTCTTGAGTTTCCTGGCCAAATAACCATCCTGTTAACAATTATTTAACCCTGGCCACAACCTGGCACAATGATATTATGCTCTCCATTTAACTGATGAAGATACAGATGGGTTAAGCAACTTGCCCAAAGTCACAGCTAGTGATGAAGGAAAACTGATCCTTCTGTGTCTGATCCCAATGCCCAGACCCTACTTTAAAACAGTGCAGGAACTTGACAGAGAAACAGAACCATGGAACTGTTAGGAGACGGGACAGTCTTAAATTGGGAAGAAACTGCCCGGGTCTCTAAATCACTGGAAGAGGACCTTTCTGAGAGCAGAGAAAGTAAGGTGACCCCTGGACAGGGTAAAAACAGACAGGAAGGGAAACTAGGGTAAGGTGAAAGTTTTCAGAGGGGATGATGGAGACAGGGGGACATATGTGCAGGCTATTTTTCAGGGAGGGTCTCCATTTTCTCTGGGATTCCCCTTTGTTCTGAGTTCCCTAGAGCTCCAGGACCTCTTTCCTGGGATCTCACACCATGTGTTCTTTCCTCATTAGAGCTTTTTGCCCAGAACTGTGCAGCTCCATTTCTCCTCTAGACTGGAACTTTGTGAGGAGAGGGACCTTATCTGCCTGCTCTACTGTTGTAGCTCTAGCCCCTGACTCTAAGTAAAGATTCTATGAAAGAAGTTTTTTTCTTCTTCTTTTTCTCTTTTTAGATAAAGATAAAAAGGCAGAGAAGGAGAGAGACAACAGCACTGAAGCTTCCTTCAGTGGTGGATACCGGGCTCAAACCTGGGTTGCACACGTGACAAAGCAACACACTATCCAAGTGAGCTATTTTGCTGGCCATTAAAGACATTAACTTTTTTAAATTTTTATTTATTTATTGGATATAGTCAGAAATTGAGAGGAAAGGGGAAATACAGGGAGAGAAACATAGAGACACTTGCAGCTCTGCTTGGTGAAGGACCTGCAGGTTGGGATCGGGAGCTTGAACCTGGGTCCTTGAGCACTGTAACATGTCTGCTCAACCAGGTGCACTACCACCCAGCTACAAGACATTTCTTAAATGGAAGAGAAGGAGGTTTGGAGGGAGGGCATTTCTGAGACTGACTATGGACAACCCTGTCCTGACATGTAGATAGTCCAGGGGATGAGTCAATGTTGAGTGAATTGGGGTTCCCAACATACCTTGACCTTTGATCCCAAAAGGCGGCACAAATTCCCGGATCCTTGCCCACTTGCGGAAGGAGTCATCCAGGAACATGGGTGCTGGCTTGGAGAACCTGTAATACAACAGGGCCATTGAGGATCCCCAAATGCAATAGGCTAGAATGCTGGTTGGCTTAATTTTGGCTATGGATCTGCTGGAACCCACTCTGCACATTCCAGCATGCCCTCCCTACTCCAGCCTATTGTGGGGTGGAGCAGATTTTGTCCAGCAGAGCCCGAGTTAGGAGGAACAGGTCTGACCAGTCCTTATGTGGCCAGCTGTGGAAATGGAAAGACAAGGATTGGTATCACAGAGCTTGCTCTCTGGCATGGAATCCATCAGCACATTCATCACTATGTCACTGTTGCCCACACTGTTCTTGGGAACACAGAGATGAGACACTGTCCAGTTGAGGAAAAAAAAAAATCTCAGAATACAGCCAGTGCGGGGAGACAAAATTTGGGAGAATTCTGGGAGGTGGACCACCCAGAATGATGAGAAAAGAGGATTCATGAGGAGAGGGTAAAGCAGGTGAAAAGCACAGACCTCTGGTAGAGAAAGAATGCAATGTCCTGTGACTCTGAGGCAGGACGGAGGGGGAGCTGAGACCATGAAGGGCCTGCACACATCTGGTGGCAGAGAGAAGGAAAGAGGAAAAATATGTCACTAGGGATTGGGGGGGGGGGGCAGGGAGGCCTAAAAAGGGAGGAACAGTTTTGGCCTAGAGGAAAGAAAGGAGTTGAAAGGAATGATGCTCAGTTGAGGAGAAAGGGGAAAAGGATAAGTCTCTTCTGGGGAGAACCAAATAGAGGGCAGGGCTGGGGAGCAGAAGAGAGTGAGGACAAGTACAGGAGGAACAGAGCTCTGAATGTAGACATTTCTGGTCAACTATGCATGGAGCCTACTGCCTAGTGTGAGAACCCTTTCAGGCCACTTAGCAGTCTGGATGATAGTTAGCACTTGTCACTCACTGTATGCTGAATCTTGGCTATGGGGGCTGTTTAGGGCCTATCTGGCCAGGAATGCATGTCAGAGGCTTTGGCCTTGGTGGCTCCATCTGGATTTCTAACAGCCTGAATCAGCCCAATAGAAGAGAGGTCCTCTTCAAGTCCAGAAGCTACCACGTCTTACGTTTTCTATTTATTATTTTCCTTCCTTCCTCCCTTTCCCCTTTTTTTCTTTTACCAGAGCACTGCTGTTCATTTCTGGTTTATGGTGGTACTGGAGATTGAATCTCAGACCTTTGGTGCCTTAGGCATGAAAGGCTTTTTGCATATCATTGTTCTATCTCCCCAGTCCTTCTTCCTGATGTGCTCTAACAACAAGCAAATACTTTTCTTACACACCAAATCTTCCAGCAGGAACAGTTTCAGGGATTACTTGGAGATTACAAGATTACTAGGTTACTAGATATTTTGAAGTGAACTTGAAAGAGATGGAAAACATCTATTCCTGCTCCCTCCTTCACTACTGCTAGGAAGTTGTGGTGTCTGATAGCATGGGAAGGCCATTTGTGACTTACAGCTCACTTCCCATTTCTCACTTACAGCTAGACTATAAACTCTAAGTCAACTAGTGCTTTTGCTAACTTGCTAGAGGCACTGAGGGCCTTTGCTTTACATGGAAGAGCAAAAGAAACCAGATCCCTGGATAGGTCTACATCCAGAGCCTCCCCTGTGTTGGGGCTGAGTGTCTGTGATGTTTGCACAGTTTCTCAATCAGTCATGGACAGGATTTTATCTGCCTCCTGATGTGAACTGGATATTTTCTACTAATAAAATCGAAGATCTGAGCCTGGTGGTGGCTCATCTGACTGAGTGCACATGCCACCACGCATGAGGATCTGGGTTTAAGTCCCTGGTCCCCATTTGCAGAAGGGATGCTCCACAAGTGGTGAAACAATGCTGCAGGTGTCTCTCTTTCTCTCTCCTCAGTTTCTCTCTGTCCTATCAAATAGAATAAATAAATTTTAAAAAAAGGGAAAAATGGCCACTGAGAGCCTTAAGTTCACTGTGCACACACTGAGCCCCAGGATCACCCTGGTGGCAATTAAAACAAAACAAAAAACATGACGATTCAGCCAAATAGTTTCAATGTATTGGCCCATCTATTCTCTCTAAATAGAAAGTTCATAATGTTAACTTCTATTTAAATTATGTGTGTGTGTTACATACCAATTTTGGGGAAAATATACAATAATTCGTACATACATAACATTTCTCAGTTTTCCACATAACAATACGACCTCCACTAGGTCCTCTGCCATCATGTTCCAGGACCTGAACTAATTTTCCTTTTCTTCTGTTGTTAATATTATTAGTTTTTATTGTTTCTTGGGCTTCACTGCTCTGGCTTTTTTTATACTGAGAGACATCCACAGAAGGGAGAAACACTACAGAGCCTAAGTTTCCTCCAGTGAGATGGGGTCAGGTTGGGGCTGCAATCATGATTAACTAGGCATCATCCCCAGTGAGCTATTTTGCCGGTCCTCTTCTATTATTTTTAGAATGCTCTATAGATGATATTTTTTTACTTTATATTTGATTGTTATGCAAATGACACATCTTTCTTTTTACATACAGAGATCAAGTCAAACAACAAAAGTCATAAGCTACCTGGGGCCCTAGTCAGGGAGTCCTGGGATTCCCACACAGACATGATAGGCCTAGACCTCCAACAGATCCCTCTCACCACTGTCACTGGTCATTTCAGGAACAACATAATGGACCCCTCTGTGGGCCCCTATTGGACCTGGCCCTTAATGTGAATCAATAATGGTAGGCATGTTCCATTCTCCAAAGGGAACATGGATAGCATACCCTGCCTATCACTCGAGGATGATGGGTCCTGAAATTGGCGCAGCCTGGAATGTTCTTAGCAGTGACCATGGAATGTGAGCTCAGACCTACAGGGATGCAGAGGTTACATAGGCTTCTGTGCTGAATATGGGCTCCAGATCAGATCGATGGGGTTTACAGTGAATAGTATTTATATACTTTTCCCATATTTGGAAGCTACTCTCTTCCCTGATCCAGCTTTCTGGTCCTTTTTCCAACGATGACACCATCCCCCCAGACAATAGTTTAGGTCACCTGCATATTGGATGTCAGGCTCAGGCAAAAACTAGTTGGATCATGGGTCCCTTGGAATACACCTAAAATATACCTACCAGCTTTTTCCAAAACAGGTAAATAATAATAAGAATAATAATAAAATAAATAAATAGAATCTTTTTTTTTTTAATAAAAAGGAAACACTGACCAAAACCATAGGAAAAGAGTTGTACAACTCCACACAATTCCCACCACCAGAACTCTGTATCCCCTTCCTTCCCCTAATAGCTTTCCTATTCTTTATCCCTCTGGGAGTATGGATCCAGGGACATTATGGGGTGCAGAAGGTGGGAGGTCTGGCTTCTGTAATTGCTTCTCTGTTGGGTGTTGATCCATACCTGGAGCCTGTTTCTATCTTTTCCAATTGGGGTAGGACTCTGGGGAGGTAGAATTTCAGGACACATTGGTGAGGTCATCTGCCCAGGGAAGTCAGCTTGGTGTCATGGTAGCATCTGCAACTTGGTGGCTGGAAAGCATCTCCCCAGACATCATCTCCCCAGACAATACTTTTAGCCCACCTGTATTTTACCTGTTTTACAATTTTACAAAAATTAGTAAAGTCATGGGCCTCTTGGAATAAACCTAAAATAAACTTCCTAGCTTCTTCTAACATGAAGACCCCAAATCTCATCTGCTATAGTCTTACTTTTGTTCTGTTTTATATCTTAATACTTTATTTTTTCTCTTTCTTTCATCATCATCATCCTCATCCTCATTATTATTTTACCAATACACTGCTCATTTGTTTATGGTGGTGCTGTGGATTGAACGTGGGACCTTCAGTGTGTCAGGCTTGAAAGTCTTTTTGCATAATCATTATGCTATCTTCCCAGCCCTGAAAGTGGACCTTTTAATGCCCTTATGAGAAGAGGCCAGAAAGCTAGCTAGCTCTTTCTGACAAAGAAGCCAGTCATCTTGAAACCCAGAAGAGGACCCCCACCAGATTCCAACCATGCTGTCAGCATGATCATGGACTGTGAGCCTTCAGGACTGAGAATTGATTTTCTGTTGTTTATAAGACATTCAATTTGTGATACTTTGTTGTAGCAGCCAGAGCTGACTAAGACAATAACTAATGGACAAAATATTCATGGAAAAGATAAAAAGCTAAAAGGAAAAAAAAGATAAAAAGCTAAAAGGAAAAAAATGGGCCAGATAAGGGAAGGGTTTCATAAAATCTTTGCTGATAGTATGTAAACTTTTTTGTTTTTATGATCTGCTTTCCAACGTGTTCCTTTTTCCTCATCCTTTTATTGGGTCTTCATGTATTAGATACTTGCTTTTTTAAACTTTTTAAAAAAATATTTATTTATTATCTTTTGTTGCCCTTGTTGTTTTATTGTTGTAGTTATTGTTGTCATTGTTGTTGGATAGGATAGAGAGAAATGGAGAGAGGAGGGGAAGACAAAGAGAGGAGAGAGAAAGATAAGACACCTGCAAACCTGCTTCACCACCTGTGAAGCGACTCCCCTGCAGGTGGGGAGCCGGGGGCTCAAACGGGGATCCTTCAGCCGGTCCTTGCCCTTTGTGCCACCTGCGCTTTAGATACTTGCTTTGTAGACCCTTTTGATAGTCCTTAAAAGAGCCAGACTTCTAACATTGATTTCTTAAAGATGTATTTAGTCAGGTCTGGGAAAATAGCTCACTTGGACAGTACACCTGCTTTGCCATGAATGCAGCCCAGGTTCAAACCTAGATTCTGCTACAGTGCATGGAGCTTTGGTTCTGTGGTTTCTTTTCCTAACTCTCTCTTTGTCACCATCTGATTAAGTCAATCCAGAACAAAGGAGCCACACAGATAACAAAACAAAACAAACAAAAATTATTACCAACAAAAGAGGAGAGGGAAAGAACCAGGGACTCAAAGCATCATCCCTGTGGCATAAGCAATACTGGGGATCAAACTTAAGACCTTGTGCTTGAAAGTCTAGTGCTCTAGTCACCATGCTACCTTCTGGGTGATTAACATTTCTTTCTATTAATTGGGTGCACTTTTGTGCAAAGGATACTTTACACACACACACACACACACACACACACACACACACACACACACACACACACACAGAGAGAGAGGGAGACATGAATCTGCCCCCACCAGCACTGCTCTGCTCTGGCTTATGGAAGTGGTAGGGATTGAACCTGGGACCTTTGGTGTCTCGTGCATGAAAAGCTTTAAAATTTTTTTTTGCATAACCACTATGCTTTCTCCCTTTTTTTAAAGATTAACTTTTTATTATTTAAATCATGAGAGAGAGAAGCCAGGAAATCACTTCTGTAACATGCAACACAAGGGCTTGAACTGAGAAGCTCAGGCATGTAAGTCCCATACTCTATCAAATGAGTTGTTTCCCCGGTTACTCCTGTGTATCTATCTTAAAAACATTTTACTATGTTTTCAACATATACACTGAAAATTTTAAACACGTACAGAAAAAACAAACAAAAACCCACCAGTACAGTGACACCTTCACAGACTTATCACCCTGGCTAGTTTGTCAATTATGGTCATTTTTGTTTCTTGTATATAACATTCACTTTCTGTATTATTTTGGCAAATCCAAGAAACCATGCCACTTTGTTCAGAAAATATTTCAGCATTACTATGCTGATTTTTAGTGGGAAGGAGGGGCACAGAAATTTTGGTGAGTTGTATACACATATATGGCTGTCAAACTATACATTTGGAATCTTATAATTTTATTTTTAAAATGTTCTTTAAATTTTTTCATTATATTTATTTATTTACTGGATAGATAACAACCAGAATCTAGAAGAAAGGGGGTGGCAGAGAGGGAGACAGACAACTGTAACATTGCTTCACCACTTACAAAGCTTTTCCCCTGCAGGTGGGGACTGGGGGCTTGAATCTAGATCCTTGAGCATTGTAACATGTGCACTCACCCTTCCCTGAATCTTATAATTTTTTTTTGCCTCTAGGGTTATTGCTGGGGCTCAGTGCCTGCACCATGAATCCACTGCTCCTGGAGGCCATTTTTCCCCCCTTTTGTTGCCCTTGTTGTTGTAGCCTCGTTGTGGTTATTATTGTTATTGTTGATGTTATTCGTTGTTGGATAGGACAGCGAGAAATGGAGAGAGGAGGGGAAGACAGAGAGGGGGATAGAAAGACAGACACCTGCAGATCTGCTTCACCGGCAGTGAACTGACTCCCCTGCAGGTGGGGAGGCGGAGGCTCAAACCGGGATCCTTCCGCCTGTCCTTGAGCTTTGCGTCACCTGCGCTACCGCCAGACCCCCGAATCTTATAATTTTATAAACATTTAAAAACTTATTTATTAATGAGAAAGATAGGAGGAAAGAGAGAAAGAACCAGACATCTTTCTGGTACATGTGCTGCCGGGGATCGAACTCAGGACTTATTTCTTCCTCTCTCCTCTCTGCCTCATGTGCACTTCTCTCATATGTAATAAGTAAAATTAATCTCTTAATAATAAAATTCTTATGTTGTCTCACTTAATGTATGTTGTTTATTTTAATATTTGGCTTATTTAGATCAAAATGAGAGCATGCATGCATAGTCCACATACTGCCTTTGGCTGATTTCTATACCTTCTTTTAAATGCGTAAGTTTCCTTTTCTCTCGTTCCACCTTGGCTTTTGTGTGTGTGTGTGCCTCTAGAGTTATCTCTGGGGATCGCTGTCTGCACTATGAATCTACTGCTCCTGGAGGTCATGTTTTTCCCATTTTGTTGTTGCCCCTGTTGTTATTATTGCTACTGTTGTCATTGCTATTGTTGTATAGGACAGAGAGAGGAGGGGAAGACAGAGGGGGGAGAGAAAGACACCTGCAGACCTGAGTCACGACTTGTGAAGCGAACCCCTGCAGGTGGGGAGCCAGGGGCTCCAACTGGGATCCTTACGCTGGTCCTTGCACTTTGCGCTATGCACACTTAAGCCACTGAGCTACCGCCCGGGCAGCCCCCTCACCTTGGTCTTTTGATCTTGGCTCTTGAATCCTTTCAACATACCCCAGTAATCTTAGATAATGTTCCTGCTTTCTAGTATGAGATGTTTCAGGCTTGTCTTGTACATTTCTTGCCTTCACCTGGAATTAGTCATTTCCCCAAGGAACATGGGTTTCATTTAATTGGAAATGTACTTTGATTATATTTAGCAAAGTGCATAAGGAAGTGAAAGACACCTACCAGATGGATTCACTCATAAGTGGAATATAGAAAACTTAAGACAGGGACTAGGTGGTGGTACACCTTGTTGAGCACATAAGTTATAATGCTCAAGAGCTAGGGTTCAAGCCCCTAGCCTCCACCTGCATGGGGAAAGCTTCACAAGTGGTGAAGCATTGCTGCTGTCTCTGTCTCTTTCCCTTTCTCTCTCCCCCTTCCCTCTCGATTTCTCGTTGTCTCTATCCAATAAATAGAGACACCACAAATAGAGAGACACCACAGCACTGCTTCATCAACCATGAAGTGATCCATGGAGCTCCTGTATGGTACTGGTGGTTGAAACTAGGGCCTCGTGCACAGTAAGGTGGATGTTCTAGCAGGTCATGATACTCATATTTAATAGGTATTTTAGCCTTCTTTTGTTGTTTTTATGTTGTAAGCAAATGTATTATTGGGCTGTCCGAAAAGTCATGACATTTTTTTCTATGCAAAAATGTATTATGACTTCTCCAACAACCCAACACTATTATATTCTTTATTCAATAAAGAGGTAATATAGTAATATACACTGCTTCCCCTACATTTAAAAAAGCTTTTTATTTATAAAAATGAAACACTGACTAAACCATAATAAGAGGGGTACAACTTCACACAATTCCTACCACAAGAACTCTGTATCCCATCCCCTCCCGATAGCTTTCCTATTCTTTGACCCTCTGAGAGTATGGACCCAAGGTCATTGTGGGATGCTTCCCCTACATTTTTTCAATACACATTGTATCCTGGTGATCACTCCATAGCAGTGTATAGAGTTATACACTCAAGAACACTCCATTATGGCTATGTACCACATTTTATTCATCAGTTCCCTGTTGTTGCTGGTACTTTATAAAGTAGGTTCCACCTTGAATATGGGCATGTCATTTTCTATTTGCTAATATATCTTTGGAATAGATTCTGAGATGTGATCAAAGGCATAATCTTGTGATCTACTATGGCAGATCAAAAGGAAAAGGCTTAAGTGTAACTTTACTCCATATTGCAAAATTCTCCTCCAGTAGAATTATACCATTTTGCAACAGCCACCAGCAAAACATGAAAGTACCACTTTCTCTCAACCTCATTAATAAAGTATGTGCATAGTCAAACTTTACAATAATGCTAGTGTGCTAGGAAGAAACAGTATCCCATTATTTTTGAACTTGTACTTTTTAATTATATGTAGAATTTTTTTACATGCAGAAATGCTGTTTGTAGTTCTTGTTCTGTGAATATATATATATATATATATATTGTATATATATTATCTCTGGTCCATTTGCCTTATTTATTTATCTATTTTTATTTTCTTAACTAGAGAATAATTCAGTTCTGACTTACGGTGGTGTTGGGGACTGAATCCAGAACTTTGGAGTTTCATGGCAGTCTTTTTTCATAACCATTATGCTATCTCCCTGTCCCACTACCCCATTTTCTGATAGGGTTACTGGTCTCACCTTTCTTCTTCCCTGTTTCATGGAGATATAATTGATACATAGCATTATGTGAGTTTAAGGTGTTTAAGTGCTGATTTGATACTGAGCAATTGCAATATAATTATTAATGATCTCCTCTCTCTCTCTCTCTCTCTACCAGAGCACCAGATAGCACCATTATGCTGTCAACCCCCGCCCTGATCTTCTCTTTTTGAAGTTATTTTTAATACTTTTATTTTATTTTAGAGAGAAGAGAGGGAGTCCCTGAGATCAGAGCAGTGCTTAATCTCTGGCTTATGGTAAATGCTGGGGATTGAACCTGGGACTCAGGGCCTCAGGAATGAATTTTTTGCATAACCATTATGCTATCTCCCCCTAAAGTTGATTATGTATTAAGTAGGTAAAATATCTGAGATATAATTTGAAATGTCTTTCAATTTTTTCCAGTTTGCTCAATTGTTTATTCACTTGGCTTAGGGTGTATTTCTCTCTCTCTCTCTCTCTCTTTTCTGGCACCCCTTTATAATAGATATTTTAATGCAGTCAAATTTATCAGTTTTTCCTTAGATATTTCTGTATTTAGTCTTAGAAATGTTTTCTTCATTTCTAGTTCATATCTTTATCCTGACTAGATACTGGCAATGGTTTTTAAGACATCCTATAAATGAAGATTAATTTTTGAAAGACAAATATTTTTTCAACATGGTTTTTATTTGAGCAAAATTGTATTTCAGATTCAGGATTTTAGAAAGGTGAAAAAAAACTACAAGAAACTATAGCATCAGAAACAAATACAACTTCTCATACTCTCTGGTATGGTTCTGCTACTGGCTTAGCTATGACTATAAACTTAGTGATGATGAGAACATAATGTGTTTCTTTGGGCTGTGTTATATGAACTAATAAGCAATTGAATTGGAACATGGTGATAGCCCTCCCCACCTCGAAAAAATCTAATTCTTTAATCTCTCTTGCTAGGGCCCTATGCCCCCTCATTCCAGTGTCTTTTTGTTATAACCACTAGGCAAAATTAAATCAGAGATCAGTCTAATCCCATACTCTTACACTTAAAGTTTTATTTATTTATTTATTTATTTATTTGCTCCAGGATTATCCATGGGGTTTAGTATTTGCAAGATGATTCCATTGCTCCTAGCATCCTTTTTCCCACTCCTTTTTTTTCTTTCTAATAGAGAGAAATAAAGGGGGACAAAGACACCTACAGCATTGTTCCATTGCTTGTGAAACTTCTTCCTGTTATTCTCGCATTTTTTTTTTCAGTCACCAGGTTATTGCTGAGGCTTGGTGCCTGCACTCCTGATGATTTTTTTTTCTTCTTCTTTCTAAAGGACAGAGAGAAGTTGAGAGGGGTGGGGGAGACGGAAAGAGAGAGAGAGGAAGGGAGATACTTGCACACCTGTTTTACCAACTGTCTCCCTGCAGGTGGGGATCAGAGGCTGGAACCTGGATTCATACACATGATAATGTGTATGCTTAATCGAGTGTGTCCCCACGTGGCCTCTTGCACTTTTTTTTCCTTTAAAAAAAGATTAATTTTTTTCTTATTTATTTATTTATCTATACCAGAGCACTGGTCAGCTCTGGCTTATGGAGGCATGTGGGATTGAATCTGGGATTTCGGAGCTTCAGGCATGAGAGTCTGTTTGCATAACCATTATGCCATATGAGAGAGAGATTCACATATGGCAGAAGGAGGGAGGGAGGGAGAGAGAGAGAGGAGAACCACCCTAGCATATGCAGCACCAGGGACAGAACCAAGAATTTAAGGCATGAAAGTCCAGGGAGGAGGGTACTTTAGATGGAAAACCAACTTAGCAAGAGACTCAAATAAAAAACATCAAAAAGCACAAACACCACAACTATAAAACACTCTTAACTGACTACCATGTCACAAGTTAACCAGACATGAAACTCTATCAACTGAGCTATTTTCCTGACTACTCTTGTATTTTTGATACTTAAAAAGTACTGGAATACACACACATACACACACACACACACACACACACATACACACACAGAGTCACTCACTCATATGGACTGATGTCATTGTAAATTCATGGCTTTAAATCTTAGCTAGACTTTCAATTTTGCTCAGAAGCTATTGCAAAACTTCCATAAATGCTCTCTCTCATTTAAAGATTTTATTTATTTATTCATGAAGAAACTAGAAGGACAGAGAGAGAAAGAAACAGACATCACTCTGGTACATGTGCTATCAGGGATTGAACTCAGGACCTCACAATTGAGAATCCAGTGCTTTATCCACTGTGTCACCTCCTAGATCACCCATATACTCTCTCTTTAAAAAAATTATTTATTTATTTATATATTACTGGATAGAGACAGAGAGATTGAGAGGGGGAGGAGGAGATAGAGATGGAGAGAGACAGAGACACCTGCAGCCCTACTTCACCACTTGTGAAGCTTCCCCCCTGTAGGTGGGGACCAGGGGTTTGAACCTGGTTCCTTGTGCACTGAATATGAGTGCTTAACCAGGTGCGCCATCACCCAGCCTCTCACTCATATACTCTCTATATACACTTTCAATGTTTTACTCTGAGGAGACATCTTTTCACATAACATCCTCTATGGTTCATATTCCTGTTTGTTTCACCCCTAAACATACAGGCAAGCATAGGTCACTCCTATGTGAAAACACACACACTTTCCTGACTACTTATCTCCCTTTATGTGCTTGTCTCCACCCTTACCCCCATCTCCCTGCAGTGCAAAACTTCCAGAAAAAGCAGTGGCTAGTGTGTCTCCATTTCCTTATCTTTCCTCATCTATTCACCCCTCAATTTGATAGAATCTGGATTTTACCAGACTACTGTCATGTTCCACTTAGCTTGTACACTGTTTGTAACTCCTTGAGGGTGCCATTCTTCGTGCATGTACACAAGCAGTCTGTCTGAAATAGAATACCCCCCACCACACACGCACACTGTTGCCTGGAAAATCCTTTCTATTTCATTAAGTTCAAACGTGCATTCTCTGACTTTCCCAGGTGGCCTTCTACTCTCCCTCTAATGTTTCCACTGCACTTTGTTCAGTCCCTGAGAGGTGGCTCGGTGCCTGCAGAGGCCTTGGAAACTGAGCCAGGGTCACAAACAACAGGAAATGGGGTGGAGTGATGGCAGAGGTGGTGTGTGTGTGTGTGTGTGTGTGTGTACAGAGCCTCATGCAGGTGGTGTGTGTGTGTGTGTGTGTGTGTGTGTACAGAGCCTCATGCTCCGCCTGGGAAAGATTCTTGGGGCTTCTGTCCAGAGACCACTGTGGCAATTGGGGGCTTGATCAGGGCGGAGGTGGCCTCTGAGACAGAGAATGACTGATCAAAGTAGCGGAGGTGTGAGATGCCTGACCTGCTGGCCCTGGCCTAGTGGGGAGTAGAGCAGGGTGGGGCAGGTTGCAGCAGACAGGCCCCAACCCGCCAACCCTGCACAAAACCCCAGAAGCCTTGAGATCAGGTTTCAGTAGGGTGTGTGAGTGCGTGAGAAGGGACAGGGGGAGGAGGGGGCAGATGTTGCTTTGGGACCTGCCCATCTTTCCTCTTTGGAGTACAGAGTATAGCAGTCTGAGGATGCTGGGCTTCAGGTAGCAATAACAACAAAGGCACAACAAGAACAACAAAAATGGGAAAAATGGCCTCTAGGAGCAGTGGGTTCATAGTGCAGGCACCAAGCCACAGCGATAAACCTGGAAGGAAAAAAAAAAAAAAACCTTAAAAAGAATCTTGTATGGAGTGGAGTAGAGTGGAGTGGTTGCTGGGTAAATTATTTTCATCCTTTCCTTAATAAACTAATAGTAAATAATAAGAAAGTAAGTCTGTATGTCCTGTCTCTTGGATTGGGGGTTACATGTAGTTTAGATCAGTTTAGAAGTATAGGAACTTCTTGACAGAAATGATGATTAAACTGAGCTGAGCCTAAAAGTCAAGTAAAGTGAGCTTGGTGGAGAATGTTGGGAAGGATATTTGAGAAGATAGTATAAGCAGCAGCACTGAAGAGAAGAGAACCCAAAGCATCAGTCTTTTGAGACAAGGGAAGAGGTTGCTGATGCTACACAGAGTGAAGTAGCATCTGCCAAGGGCAAAGGGGCTTCAGCTTACCACCCCCACTCAAAATATGTGCTCTCTAATCCCAGGAGGCAGGAAGGTAGAGCAAAGTGTGAGGGAGGAGTGACAGGGCAAGTGCATTCTGGCTGGGTGCAAACACTGCACAGAGGGAAATAGCCAGGGTAGGGCCTGCATTAGCATTGCCAAGGTTGGCCTGGTGCCCTAAGGCTGTCAGACCAATTTCAAGCTGGATCATCATTGTTGGCTTTCAGCACTAGGCTCAAGCACTTTCTTGTTGGCACCTTCTGATAGCTATCTGTGTTCCTTTTCCTTTCTCTGCAGTAGCATGCCACATTTCATTCCATACGGTCCTAGTTGGCCCACACTGTTACTAGGATGGGCATGTTTCCCAGGCTGCCTAGCCAAGACACCTCAACCCTAGTGATCATCGCAGCTGATTCAATAATGGTACTTGATCCAAGTGGGATGGATCAATTTCTTCTTTGAATGCTGGCGGATATGGGAGTCTCTCTTCCTCTAGGAGGTGTGATAATGTAAGCTTACAACAGGGTTTGTATAACCATGGTCTTCAGACCAGCTGCCTGCTCCTATAAAAATAAAATTTTATGAAAACACATTCATGCTCATACATTTACCTAATTACTACCTAGAGCTGCTTTTATGCTATAGCAGCCGAACTGAGTAGATGTGACAGAGAATACATAGTCTTGACAGCTGAAAATAGCTACTAGCTAAAGATTTAAGATATAAAATGCTGGGGTCAGGGAGGTGGCTCAGTGGTAAAGTGAATGCCTTTCATGTGTAAGGAAGGCCCTGGGTTTGATCCCTAGCACCAAAGACAATGGTATAATTGTGCTGCTCTCTCTCAATACAATAAATAGGAGCCATCCATCCCATCATCTAGTCAGGGAGTCCTGGGATTCCCACACAGACATGATGGGCCTAGACCTCTTACAGATCCCTCTCTCCACGGTCTTTGGTCATCTCCATCAGGAGCAACATAATGGACCCCTTTGTGGGTCCCTATAGACCTTGCCCTCAATGTGGGTCAACAATGGTAGGCTATGTTCCATTTTCCAAAGGGAGGTTGGGCAACATACTCTACCACCTGAGGAAGATGGGTTCTGAAATTAGTGCAGCCTGGAATGTTCCTAGCCATGACCACAGAATGCCAGATCAGACCTATAGGGATGCAGAGGTTACATAGGCTCCTGTGCTGAATATGGGCCCCAGATCAAATCGATGGGGGTTACAGTCAACAATATTTATATATTTTTTCCATATTTGGGAGCTACTCTCTTCCCTGATCCAACTTTCTAGTCCTTTTGCCAACTATGACACCACTTCCTCAGACAATACCTTGGGTCCACCTACATGTTAGCTGTCAGGCACAGGCAAAAACTAGTTGGGCCATGGGTCCTTTGGAATATACCTAAAATAGACCTACTAACTTTTTCCAAAGTGGAGACACCAAATCTTCATCTGCAATATTCTTCCCTTTAGGTTCATGACTAGTCAACAATTGTCTCTGCTTTCTATCTTAACTCTTTTTCAGCCACCAGGTTCCAGATGCTAGCATGATGCCAAACTGACTCCCCTGGGCAGATGACCCCACCAATGTGTCCTGGAGTCCTACCTCCCCAGATCCCTGCCCCACTAGGGAAAGAGAGAGACAGGCTGGGAGTATGGATTTTGACCTGCCAATGACCATGTTCAGCGGGGAAGAAATTACAGAAGCCAGACCTTCCACCACTTTCTACACCCCATAATGATCCTGGGTCCATACTCTTAGAGGGATAAAGAATAGGAAAGCTTTCAAGGGAGGGGATGAGATACGGAGTTCTGGTGGTAGGAATTGTGTGGAATTGTACCCCTCTTATCCTATTGTCTTGTCAATATTTCCATTTTATAAATAAAAAAACTGAAAAAAAATAGGGACCATCAAAATAGTTCACTTGGATAATGTGCTGTTTTGCCCTGTGCATGATCCAGGTTTGAGCTTGGACACCACTACAGTGGAGGAAGCTTTAGTGCTGTGGTGTCTCTCTCTCTCTCTGTCTGTCTGTCTGTCTGTCTGTCTCTGTGTGTGTGTGTGTGTGTGTGTGTGTGTGTGTATTTCTTTGTATCTGAAAAAGGCATTCTGGAGTGGTGAAATCCGAAATCCTAGTTATAGCAAATATGTAAGTAAATAGTAGGAAAAAATTGCTGACCCCTGAGCTTAGAATTCCAGGAACCATCTTCCTGCCATGCCCAGAAGAAAACAGAGTCAACTGTGAACAGAAAGATCGTGAGTCCTCTACTCTGGTGGAGGGGAACCTGAGAAAATACTCACCAGACAGGTCATTTCCTCTGGGAAAGCTTTGAGTTTTGAGGATTTGGCAGAGTGTTAACTGTAGTAACTATGAATGACAGAGATTCAGAATAGTCACTATGGCAAGTCAACAAGAGGATTGCTGAGCGGAGTTGAGCACTTGGAAGAGGCTAAGATTGTGTAGCAATAGTGGAACAATGTATTACTTCTTTTTTTTTAACATGGCAGTGGGGACTTATAGATGCATAATACCATCACTCCATGTCATTTTGTTTGTTTGTTTTTATTCTTTATTTTAGAAAGGAGAGAGGAAAGACACGACTAGCACTGATCCATCATCCATAGAGCTCCCTTGCTACTGTCCATGGTGCTACAATGTGGTGCCAAGGTTCAAACTCAGGACCTTGTACATGGTAAGACATATGTTCTACTGGGTGAATTATCACCCTGCCCCTGTGTTTTCTTTTTGTTTTGAATCCATTTGACATGAGCTTCTGCGCACAACCTGGCAGGTCAAGTTTAAGTTCTTTAGTCTTTTCTGGTTTAAAAAGTCATCCTTGTGATCTGATTCCTATCTACCTATCCCACTCCAATACACTCCTCTCATCTCTTCCTTGTCCCAATGCTCTAGCCAAACCCAACCACTGAGTTTCTAGAGCTTAGCGGCTCTTCAGTGACACAGTGCCTTTACATTCACTGTTCCCTTTGCCTGGAATTCTCTTCCCTCTTTTCTTTCACATGCTAAATTTCTGCCCACTCTTCAAGATCTGACTTCAGTCTCCACCTCTCTATAGGTAGAAGTCTTTCCATAGCCATCCAAGGCTGACTGAGCAAACCTCCCCATCCCCAGTGGTTTTTCACACACTCTGTTTTCATTGCATGTACCACACACTAATGCAATCATCTGATCCTCCACCACCTGTAGCACCCTCCCCCCTACCTCACCCCTGCTCCCCTCCCCCACCGCCCCACACACACAGCTGAGCAGATAGCAGGTGCTCACTGGAAGAGGGGGGCAACTCAGGTGACAGATTTTACAGTGCAATTTTCCTGAACAATCTAAGCTAGATTTCTGCTCATCAGTGAAGGACTGGGGTCACTTCTGCGTGGGTTCTCACAGACATGCAGGTCTCCCTGCTCCCAAGTATCAGGCTTCCAGTGACATGTCTGCTGCTTTAGAGCAACCCCTGCCTGAGTTTGAAAGACTGTGAATTACTGTTCCTCTGCCTGCTAAGGGACTGTGGCCACAAGTGTGTCCAGACAGGCTGGAGCCTCATGCATGACATGGATGACAGGCAAGGAGGTCTGTGCTGAAGGAGGAAAGCAAAGGTTGAGCCAGAGGCCTTCCAGGGGGCAGTGCCTGGGCTCCTGCTGACAGAGCTCCCACTGCCTCTGCTGATAGCTTGTACCTAGTGTGAATGGGGCAGGGTGGGAAGAGGCTGAACTTCCTAGTAAGGGGATGGATCCATGAGCTGAGAAGTTGCCATAACAAGCAGGCTTCCTTCCCCACAGTGAGAATCTGGCTGATAGCCAGCCTGTTGACAGAGGCCATACAACTGAAACCCCCAAAGACAGGGTCCCATCTGTCTTCAGTGCCCACCATCCATCTAACATTGCCCATACCATTGAGAAGATTGCAATAAACAGCTCAGAGTCCCTGTCTTGATAGTGAGTGGGTGAGGCAGCCAAGTATAGGGGCAATTGTGAAACATGACAAATGACACAATAATAACAGCAATATGTAATAATACTAACAGCAATGTAAAGTTACTGAACTCTTATTAGACACTGTTCTGTGGTCCGGGAAGTGTTGCAGTGAATAAAGCATTGGACTCTCAAGCATGAGGTTCTGAGTTCAATCCCCAGCAGCACATGTACCAGAAAGATGTCTGGTTCTCTCCGTCTCTCTCTCTCTCATTAATAAATAAATAAAATATTTTTTAAAAAGAAAAGACACTGTTTCAAGTGCTCTAGCACATTATCTTAGTCCATCCTCACCATAATCCCATGGAGTGGCACTCTTTACACCCATATTTTAATTACTGAATTGTCTTTGGGAATGAATGAAAGTCACTAGTCCCTTCAGGAAGAAGACTCTCAGAAAGGGAATGAGGACAGAGCAGACCACAGGGACAAGAGAGAGAGAGGGAGAGGGAGAGGGAGAAGAGTGAGAAAGTGTTCAAAAGAAACAGGACAATTTCTGCAGAAACTTGGTGGTGAAGGAAAGGAAAGAAATAGAATGGAAACTAGAGCATGAAGTGGGGAGGGGGAAGACATCAGAGTGTTTGTATTGGGGAGAAATACGGAAAAGCAGAAAAATGAGGGAGGAGTACAAAGGAGAGAAGGGTTAACAGCAAAGTAAGGCCATGAAGAGGTGAAGGGTACAGGTTCCAGAGGACAAGGGGAGGGATGGAGGACACAGGTAACTTTTTCCCCTGGGAAAAGTAGGTGAGGACATGAAGATGGCTACTGTGATAGTTGCATTGAGGGAACCTGAGAAAATACTCACTAGGCAGGTCATTTCCCCTGGGAAAGCTCTGAGTTTTGGGGATTTGGCAGAGTGAACTGTAGCAACTATGAATGGTGGAGATACATGGCAAGTCAACTAGAGGCAAGGACTGCTGAGCAGAGCTGAGCACTTGGCATAGGCTGGAGATCATGTAGTCACCATGGGGCAGTACACATGTCTGTTGTATCAGTTCAGCAGCCCAGAAGCAGAAGCAGAAGAAAGTAGATGGATAGGTTCCAAGTTTGGATACTGCTATACCAGGTTATTTGGAAAGACAAGAGTTTTGTGAGAAAACTCAACATTGTGAGAATACCAGCTACACCACAGTGCAGGGGCAGGGGTTCTGGCTTGGATCGAGAGGAAGACAAAGTCAGACTAATGTTGATCAAGAAAAGCTTAGGAGTTCTTGTTTTGTTTTGCTTCCTTTTTTGTCCTATTTGCTCAAGATCATTACATTATACAGAGTCAAAACAAATCTCTATCTTGCCAATTGGATAGTAAGCCTCAGAGTCATTCTTGACTCATCTCTTTTTTCTTGGCTGCCTCTGACCCAATTCATCAGCAAATCCTGCTAATCTTTAAACACAATCCATTCATTTATCTCTGTTTTCACTGCCATTACCCAAATCTAAAGCATCTAAATACTGCAGAGGTGAGTGACCAGCTTTCACTCTTGCTTCTCAATTCAGTCTGTGAAAGTCAAAATGACATCTAAGTCATTCTAAGGTACGGCTCTGATTGATGCTAATTCTGGATTTCTGGCTTCTAGAACTGTGAGAGAATAATTTGCCACTGAAGCTCCAATATAGTTACACTATTACTTAAGCCCCACCTATAAGTGGGATTCCCAGAAGGGTTTAGTCACTCCCCGCCCCCACCCTCTCAGTAATGATATGACAGGCAAATGAGCAGAAGCTGTTCTGCCATACAAGAGCATAAAAGGAAATCATAGCATTCTATTGTTGTATGCCATCCAAGGAAGAACTGAAAATGTGACTTTCAGGTGGGCTTGAGATCCTAAACACCCAGGTGCCTATAAACAACGGGTGGCTGCTAAATCTCCATCTCAACCTGAGAGCTCCAGACTCCCATATCCAACTGCATCTGTTGCATCTTGTCTAAGATAATCCAACAGAACCTATACCCTATTTTTGAGCCTATTATCATCCTTTACCCCCTCCTTTTCTCATTTCACCCCTTTTAAGTAAGAGCAGTCAAAGGGGCAACTTATCTGATTGCCTCCAGGGGCCTGACTATGGCCCACCTGTGGGTAATGCATTACTTTGGACTGCTCTTGGGATTTCCTCATGCCAGCTCTTCTGGGCTCTGGATTGGGACTCTGTTCCTATATGACTCCCCCCCGCCCCAAACACACACATTTGCTTTCTGTATAAGTACCGCGAGTTAACTGATTGCGCCACTGGAGCTCCAGACACACTTGCTTTCTTTAGTGCTGAGGTTCCAGTATTGTTCTTTCACTTTGGAGACTTCAGATGAAGCTACAGGGGCAAAATCCTCTCTCCTCAAACACCAGGGCAATGGAATGGGTAAAGTTGGTGATAGATGGGCATCCCACATAATAGCAAGACACACAGGAGACCTGTCCTATAGGAAGAATTATATGAACACAAATGCCCTCAATCTTTTTGTTTTGCCTCCAGGGTTATTGCTGGGGCTTGGTGCTACACTAAAAATCCACTGCTCCTGTGGCCACTGGGGGGTGGGGGGGTAGGACAGAGAGAAACTGAACGGGGAGAGGAAGATAAGAGTGGGAGAGAGGGGAGCCAGGCTGTAGCGCAGCGGGTTAAGTGCACATGGCGCAAAGCGCAAGGACCAGAGTAAGGATCCCGGTTCAAGGTCCTGGCTCCCCACCTGCAGGGGAGTCGCTTCACAGGCGGTGAAGCAGGTCTGCTGGTGAAGCAGGTCTGCTGGTGTCTGTCTTTCTCTCTCCCTCTCTGTCTTCCCCTCGTCTCTCCATTTCTCTCTGTCCTGTCCAACAACGACGACATCAATAATAACTACAACAATAAAGCAACAAAGACAACAAAAGGAAATAAATAAATAAATAAATAAATAAATAAATAAATAAATAAATAAATAAATAAATAAATAGTGGGAGAGAGAAAGACAGATACCTGCAGACCTGCTTCAAAACTTGTGAAGTGACCCTTCTGCAGGTGGGGAGCCGGGGGGTCCAACTGAGATCCTTGCGTGGGTGCTTGTGCTGCGTACTACGTACACTTAACCCGGTACACCACTGCCCAGCCCCTTTTCTTATGTTCTCATCGCAAATCCTGTCCAGCTTAAATTTCCAATCAATCATAATTGCTCTTCTTGCATTTTCAACTGCATTTCTCCTATCTCACTCAGTAAAAACAGAACTTGGGTTAAACTCATGTTCCTGCCTACTCTCAGCATAAACCTGCACAGACGAATGTGGCTGACTAGGGAAAAAAAATATATGTTGGTTCACCTCACTTTAAATTCAAGTGAGTGAGGGCCTTGTGCTGCCTGGCTCAGTTATTTTTCTTTTTTCCAAACAGCTATTCATATTTTCTCTTTCTCCTTCACATTTGAAAACCTCCCTCAGTCTTATTTATTTTTTTTGAATTTAGTTTCTTAATAAATCTTCTTTATAATTTTATTATCTTAGGGTCGGGTGGTAGCACACTTGGTTGAATGCATGTATTACAATGTGCAAAGATGCAGGTTTGAGTCCCCCGGCCCCCACCTGCAGGGGGAAAGCTTTGCAAGTGGTGAAGCAGTGCTGCAGGTGTCGCTCTGTCTCTTTTCCTCTCTAATAAATAAAGATAATGAAAAAATTTTAAAATTATCCAAAAATAAAGATAAAAAATTATTAACTTTATTTATTGGATAGAGACAGCCAGAAATTGAGAGGATAGGGGGAGATAGAGAGGGAGAGGGACAGAGAGACTTGCAGCACTGTTTGAAAACTCGAAAAGCTTTCCCCCTGCAGGTGGGGGCTGGGGGCTCAAACCCAGGTCCTTGAGCATTGTAATGCGATCACTTAACCAGATGTGCCACCACTTGCCCCCCACCCCCTTATTTTCAGCAGAAAACTTTCCCCACACACTGCACTGAAATAATCTGAAACAATTAGAATGTAACAACCACATGCTGCATTCCACTGCTTGTCTACATTTATATCTATACTCACGATTTTCTTTTCTATTTAAACTATTCCCATTTGTAACCAAGGCCAATTTTTGTTCCCTACACATTTACCATTCTTTCCTTCCCATTTACTAAGAACATTACTCCAGGATGTCTTTACTCATCATCATCTCATTTCTGGATTATTCTTACTAGCTTATTCTTATACAACTATTATTTTTCTCACATTAAATTCTCTATCTCTTAAAACCATAATACTTTGGACCAACAGTATAGTTTACTTGGATAGTGTACTGTTTTGACATGTATTGCTTTTTGACCCAGGTTTGGGCCTGGCATGCTCTCACTCCACACTGAAGAAAGCTTTGGTGCTATGATCCTTACTCTTACACTTTCTCTCTCTGTCTCTCAGCCTCTCTGTCTCTATCTTAAAAAACTAACATTTCAAAACTAGTATAGACACAGGCCCTTTGGAATATAACTAAAATATGCCTACTAGCTATCTACAGAATGGAGATAGCTAGTAGGCAACTATTTCATCTGCACTACTCTAGCCTTTAGATTCATGATTAGTCAACAACTTGTTTGGCTTTATATGTTAACTCTTTTTCAGCCACCAGGTTCCAGATGCTAGCATGATGCCAACCAGACTTCCCTGGACAGACAACCCCACCAATGTGTCCTGGAGTTCCACTTCCCCAGAGCTTTTCCCACTAGGGAAAGAGAGAGGCAGGCTGGGAGTATGGATTGACCTGTCAATGCCCATGTTCAGCGGGGAAGCAATTACAGAAGCCAGACCTTCCACCTTCTGCATCCCACAATGACCTTGGGTCCATACTCCCAGAGGGTTAAAGAATAGGAAAGCTATAAGGGGAGGTGATGGGATATGGAGTTTTGGTGGTGGGAATTGTGTGGAGTTGTACCCCTCTTATGCTATGGTTTTGTCAGTGTTTCCTTTTTATAAAAAACAAACAAACAAACAAAACCTAACATTTCCACTCTTGCAAGTTGATACTAAGAAATAAATTCAAATATGCACAGAAATTAAAATAACAGCATAATATTTTCCTATATATCTACCACCTTGATCCAGCTACCACTCTTTGTTTCTTTCTCTTTATAGAAGTATACCTGGGAAGAGTGATCCATACTTGCCATATCTAATATTTCTCTTCCTATTCCTACTTTCATAAATTACTTCCATGTTGCTAAATCCATTGGTCCATTCTTACTAATTTATTAGTAAAATGACCATGCAACACTGTGAACTGCCTTGGATTGGCTTGGTTTAAGGATCTGATCCTGGAACAGTATTCATTCATTCATTCACTCATTCATTCATTCTGGGGGCTGAAACCAAGGCTTCATAAATGTGAAAGATGTACTCTATTAATGAGATACATCTTCAGTCACTCCTACAGAATTATTAACAATGTCCATCTTCAATCTCAAAAATTTCATAGTTTGAACAATAACTTATAGAATTACCCTACCTGCCAAACAACATATAATGCAGTTATTCTTTAAATACTTTCCTAATTTGGCTACTTGAATATTGCATTTTCCTGTGGTTTCTTCCACATCTCCTGTATCACTAAGTGTGGGCATGCTCTCAGGTTCACGGTCCACATACTTTCACTTATTTGGTGATCTCTTCCATTTTCATAACCTGGATCTCTCCCCTGAATGCCAGACTTACATATTCCCCTGCCCTCTTGATGTCTCCATTTGTATGCTTAAGAGGAATTTAAGTCATATGTTTAAATGAGATTTCTTAATATTACTCCTAAAATCTGATCTTTCTCTGCAATCAATTCTCCATCTTGGTAATGGCATCTTCATTCTTCCAGTTGTTCTGTCTAAATAGCTGACATCAGCCTAGATTTTTCTCTTTTTCTCATGCTCCATTTGAGCTGTCAGCAAACCTGTTAGCTGTGCCCTCAGAATATATCCTAGCTATGACAATTTCTTACCACCTCCAATGCTTCCAGTGTGGTCTGAATCACCATCATTTCTCCTGTAGATACTGTAGATTGTTATAATAGCCTCCTAATTGGAATCCCTGTCTCACAACTGTCTATTCTCATCTGGACAGCTGAAGTGATTCTTTAAAACCTATTACCCTTCTGCTTAAAATCCTCCACCCATCCTTATAATGACCTACCAAGTTCTTGTCTTAACTCTGCCTTTGACTCTTATTATCTCCTGCTAAGGCAACACAGACCGTATTCCTGTATTTGGATCCTATCTCAGATCATTTATTTATTTACTTAATTTATTTATTTGCCACAAGGATTATCATTGGGGCTCAGAGGCTTCACAACAAACCCACCACTCCTGATGGCTTTTTTTTTTTCTCCTGTCTTTCTTTTTATTTGATAGAACAGAGATAAACTGAGGGAGGAATTAGAGAGAGAAAGAGTTTCAGCACTACTTCACCACTTGCATGTGTGATCAACTGGGTGTACCACCAACCCTTCCTCAGAAATTTTTTTAAAAAACTTTCTTGAAATAAAGGTGAGACCAAGGTAGCCAAATAGTGAGGATCTATGTTTCTCTTCTTCCATAGCAAAGCCATAGCATAGAAATCCCCACATACAAATGGATATTCCATAGCAAGTGACTGGAGGGCAGTGGCAAGGACAAACAGAGCTGTCCTCCTCCTCCAAAAAAAAAAATCTGCGGAGACTTCTGGAAGTGGGGTTACGGAGCAGCAGCAGCTGTGTTTCTCTCCTTTCCTCTCCCAGGTCAACTAGGAATACCAAAGGAGATCACCTGGGACCGCAGCAAGACAGGAATAGAATGACTTCAGGAACCCAAAAAATCACCAGTAAGTGCAAACACATGTGGCTCGTGGACAGGGAGGAGCCTAAGGAGAGATTGAGCAGCTGGTAACAATCTGGCAGTTCACCGGTTGAGGCACCACCTACAGTCTGTTTTACAGAGGACTCCTCTCTTCTTCTTCTTCTAGCGTTTTCCAGAGGACTCCTCTAAGACTCACCAAATGCAACTGTGAGTCTCTATTGCTACTGCCCTCAGAATCTGGAGCAGCGACAGGGAGGCCCTGTGCTAATATCCGGGGACAGAGAACCGACCAGGAAACTCAGGAGAAGATCTACACCTCAGTGGCCTAGCAGTGGGGCTGTGTGGTGGGAGCCTTTCCACATTGTTCCACTGATGAGAACATGGTGAATAATAGCCTCAGAACCTACAGACTATAAATGGGACTTGTTTAGAAACTCACAGGGCCCAGCAGTGCTGCCCGGCTTAGCAGAGAAGCTGAATTGAGCCCAGAGCTTTGGATCCTTGGGTTGTGAGAGTCTCTTTGCATAACCACTAGATTATATCTCCCCGACCCTGCTTTATCTCTTGGTCAGGAGTCAGTGATTAAGCTAAGAAGCCTACTTACACTCAGTCTCCCATAGCCTACAGGGAAGAAAAAGAACAAAAGAGGCTTTAATAGCCACTGTGCTCAAACTCAAGAATTAAATGAAACAACTGTGAGGTTCCACAACTGTGAACCCTTTAATTACCTTACTTAGACACAAGTCAATCCAGGCAAGAGTGATCAGTAATTTGAAAAGTACTGAGAGAGGGACCTCATAAAATACTATTTAGAATGGTTAAATCAACAAGAAGAAATATTGGGGAAATGAACCAGGATAAAACTCCAGCTAAAAGCCCCTCAAAGGATGAAGCACAGAATAATGAGGTCAACATCCAAACACTAGTTAAGGAAATAGTCACAGGAGTGAGTAAAGAGTTTGTAAGAATTGTCATCAGAAATGCAGAAACAACAAATGACACTATGGAAGAAAACACCAATTATCTCAAGGTTATCAGAGAGCTGAAAGCTGAAATAGCTGAGCTAAGAACACACCTAGCTGAACAAGCTAAAACAGTATCAGAACAGGGTAACAAAATAGATGAACTACAGAAAACAGTACAGGAGACAGAGAATAGAATAAATGAGGCTGAAAACAGAATTAGCAAGATCAAGGATGAATTAGAGAAAACGAAGAAAGAAGTAAAAGACCTCAAAAAGAGATTAGGAGATACTGAAAACAACAACAGAGACTTATGGGATGACGTCAAAAAATAATATATGCATTATAGGTGTACCAGAGGAAGAAAGAGAGGGAGAACTTCTCTAATCTAAAAAATATCAAAGACATAAAGGTTCAGAGGGTCCCAAACAGAATTAACCCAGACTTAAAGACACCAAGACACATAATATTTAGAATGGAAAGGAGTAAGGATAAAGAAAGGATCCTGAAAGCTGTAAGAGTCACTAACAGAGGAAAACCCATAAGATAAGCAGCAGACTTCTCCACACAACACTACAGGCCAGAAGAGAATGGCAAGATACCTAACGAGTGCTCAATGAGAAAGGCTTTCAACCAAAACTAATGTATCCTGCTAGACTGTCATTCAGACTAGATGGAAGCATAAAAACCTTCTCAGACAAGCAACAATTCAAAGAATCAACTATCGTCAAGCCTGCCATGAAAGAACTTCTGAAAGGTCTCCGAAACAATCAAACCACCATAAATATGTTATATATTGACACTCTATAAAAATATACAATAATTGCATTAAAATATCTTCAATTGATATCAATAAATGTCAATGGCCTGAATTTTACTATTAAAAGGCATAGAGTAGGAAGATGGATCAAAAACACAACCCAACAATATGCTGTCTACAGGAAACCCACCTAACTCAAGATAAACACAGACCCAAAGTGAAAGGATAGAAAACTATCATACAAGCCAATGGCCCACAAAAAGGGGCAGGAACAGCTATTCTTATATCTGACATGATAGACATAATAAAATTAAAAAAGATAGGGATGAACATTACTTAATGCTCAGAGGATCAGTCAGTCAAGAGGACTTAACAATTATTAACATCTATGCAGCCAAATGAGAAGCCATCTAACTACATCAAACATCTACTGAAAGAGCTACAGCAATATATTAACAGCAACACAGTAATAGGAGGGGACTTCAATACCCCACTCTCTCAGCCTGACAGATCATACAGGCAGAAAAATCAATAAAGACATAAGGGAGCTAGCTAAATGCGGAGATAGAAAACTAGAACTATTGGACATTTTCAGAGTCATTCATCAAAAAAAACTGGAATACACTTTCTTCTCAAGTCCACATGGGTTATTCTCAAGAATAGACATGTGTTAGGCCATAAAGACAGCATCAGCAAATTCAAGAGCATTGAAATCATCCCAAGCTTCTTCTCAGACCACAGTGGAATTAAACTAACACTTAACAATCAACAAAAGATTAGTAATAGTCCCAAAATGTGGAAGCTCAACAGCACACTCCTTAACAACCACTGGGTCAAGGAAATCAAGGAAGAAATCAAAATGTTTCGAGAGTTCAATGACAATGATGATATAACCTATCAAAATATTTGGGAGACAGCTAAGGCAGTTCTGAGAGGGAAGTTCATAGCCATACAAGCACACATTAGGAAACAAGAAAAAGCACAAATAAACAACCTGATTGCACATCTTAAAGACCTAGAAGAAGAAGAACAAGGAACCCTAAAGCAACCAGAAGGACAGAAATCACTAAAGTTAGGGCAGAAATAAATAACATTGAGAATAAGAAAACCATACAAAAGATCAACAAAAGTAAATGTTGGTTCTTCGAAAGAGTGAACATAATCGACAAACCTTTAGCCAGACTCAAAAAACAAAAAACGGAGCAGACCCAAATAAATTGGATCATAAATGAAAGAGGAGATATAACAACAGAAATCGCAGAAATTCAACATATCATGTGAGACTTCTATGAACAACCATATGCCACCAAGCTAGAGAACCTGGAAGAAAGGACAATTTTCTAGATACCTACCAACTTCCAAAACTAAGTAAAGAGGAAGTAGATAATGTAAACAGGCCCATCACAGCTAATGAAATTGAAATAGTTATCAAAAACCTCCCCAAGAATAAAAGTCCTGGACAAGATGGTTTTACAAATGAATTCGACAAAACCTTCAAAGAAGAACTAATACCTCTACTTTTAAAAGTCTTCCAGAAGATTGAAGACACTGGAATACTCACTGCCAGCTTCTATGAAGCCAGCATCACTCTGATACCAAAAGCAGACAGGGACACAACCAAAAAAGAAAACTACAGACCAATATCTCTGATGAACATAGATGAGAAAATATTGAACAAAATTCTAGCCAACCGGATACAGCAGTCTATTAAAAATAGTGTTCATCATGAACAAGTGCGGTTTCTCCCAGGGATGCAAGGTTGGTTTAATATACGTAATTCAATCAACGTGACCCATCACATCACCAAAAGCAAGACCAAAAACCACATGGTCATATCAATAGATGCAGAGAAAGCCTTTGACAAAATACAACATCCCTTTATGATCAAAACACTACAAAAATGGGGATTGATGGAAAATTTCTGAAGATAGTGGAGTCCATATATAGTAAACCTACAGCCAAATCATACTCAGTGGTGAAAAACTGGAAACATTTCCAGATCAGGTACTAGACAGGGTTGCCCACTATCACCATGAACTATTCAACATAGTGTTGGAAGTTCTTGCCATAGCAAACAGGCAGGAGCAAGGAATTAAAGGGATACAGATTGGAAGAGAAGAAGTCAAACTCTCCCTATTTGCAGATGACATGATAGTATACATAGAAAAACCTAAAGAATCCAGCAAGAAGCTTTTGGAAATCATCAGGCAATACAGTAAGGTGTCAGGCTACAAAATAAACATTCAAAACTCAGTGGTATTCCTCTATACAAATACTAAGTTAGAAGAAGATGAAATCCAGAAATCAACTCCTTTTACTATAGCAACAAAACCAATACAATATCTAGGAATAAACTTAACCAAAGAAGTGAAAGACTTGTATACTGAAAATTATGAGTCACTACTCAAGGAAATAGAAAAAGACATAAAAAAGTGGAAAGATATTTCATGTTCATGGGTTGGAAGAATTAACATCATTAAAATGAATATATTACCTAGAACCATATATAAATTTAATGCTTTCCCCATCAAGATCCCAAGCACTTTTTTTTAGGAGAATAGAACAAATGATACAAATGTTTCTCTGGAAACAAAGAAGACCCAGAATTGCCAAAGCAACCTTGAGAAGAAAGAACAGAACCGGAGGCATCACACTCCCAGATCTCAAATTGTATTATAGGGCCATTGTGATCAAAACTGCTTGGTACTGGAACATGAATAGCCACACTGACCAGTGAAATAGAATTGAGAGCTTAGTAGCAAGCCCCCACACCTATGGACATCTGATCTTTGACAAAGGTACCCAGACTATTAAATGGGGAAAGCAGAGTCTCTTCAACAAATAGTGCTGGAAAAAAATGGGTTGAAACATGCAGAATGAAACTGAACCACTATATTTCACCAAATACAAAAGTAAATTCCAAGTGGATCAAGGACTTGGATGTTAGACCACAAACTATCAGATACTTAGAGGAATATATTGGCAGAACTCTTTTCCGCATAAATTTTAAAGACATCTTCAATGAAACGAATCCAATTATAAAGAAGACTAAGACAAGCACAAACCTATGGGACTACATCAAATTAAAAAGCTTCTTCACAGCAAAAGAAACCACTACCCAAACCAAGAGACCCCTCACAGAATGGGAGGTGTTTATATGGAATACATCAGACAAGAGTTTAATAACCAAAGTATATAAAGAGCTTACCAAACTCAACAACAAGAAAAGAAGTGACCCCATCCAAAAATGGGGAGAGGACATGGACAGAATATTCACCACAGAAGAGATCCAAAAGGCCGAGAAACACATGAATAAATGTTCCAAGTCTTTGATTGTCAGAGAAATGCAAATAAAGACAACAATGAGACACCACTTCACTCCTGTGAGAATGTCATACATCAGAAAAGGTAATAGCAGGGGGTCGGGCAGTGGCGCAGTGGGTTAAGCGCATGTGGCGAAAAGCGCAAGGACCGGCATAAGGATCCCGGTTCAAGGCCCGGCTCCCCACCTGCAGGGGAGTCGCTTCACAGGCAGTGAAGCAGGTCTGCAGGTGTCTATCTTTCTCTTCCCCTCTCTGTCTTCCCCTCCTCTCTCCATTTCTCTCTGTCCTATCCAACAACGAACAACATCAACAATGGCAATAATAATAACCACAACAAGGCTACAACAACAAGGGCAACAAAAAAGGGGGGAAAAATGGCCTCCAGGAGCGGGGGATTCATGGTGCAGGCACCGAACCCAGCAGTAACCCTGGAGGAAAAAAAAAAAAAAGAAAAGGTAACAGCAGCAAATGCTGGAGAGGGTGTGGCTCAAAGGAACCCTCCTGCACTGCTTGTAGGAATGTAAATTGGTCCAACCTCTGTGGAGAACAGTCTGGAGAACTCTCAGAAGGCTAGATATGGACCTACCCTATGATCCTGCAATTCCTCTCCTGGGGACATATTCTAAGGAACCTAACACACCCATCGAAAAAGATTTGTGTACACATACGTTCTTGGCAGCACAATTTGTAATAGCCAAAACCTGGAAGCAACCCAGATGTCCAACAAAAGATGAGTGGCTGAGCAAGTTGTGGTATATATATACAATGGAATACTACTCAGCTATTAAAAATGGTGGCTTCACCGTTTTCAGACCATCTTGGATGGAGCTTGAAGAAATCATGTTAAGTGAGATCAGCTAGAAAGAGAAGGGTGTATATGCGATGATCTCACTCACAGGCAGATGTTGAAAAACAAGATCAGAAGAGAAAACACAAGTAGAACCTGAACTGGAGGTAGTGTATTGCACCAAAGTAAAAGATTCTGGGGTGGGTGACAGGGAGAGTACAGGTCCTGGAAAAGGATGACAGAGGACTGAATGGGGGTTGTATTGTTATGTGGAAAACTGAGAAATGTTATGCATGTACACATTATTGTATTTACTGTCAATTATAAAACATTAATCCCCCAGTAAAGAAAATTGCAATTGGGAATATTGTAATAAGGTACATAACTATAATTTGGTGAGAAGGGGACAAATTTTACAGAAACTCTGTCACCCCAAACCCACTGCAATTGCAACAATGAAAAACTGAAAACTGTAAACAGAGTGAAAGTCCAGGCATCAGCTTTCCTGACTAACATACTACCTTTCTGAGAGCAGTCCTAATAGACATCATATTGGAATTCAATCTCCATAGTAACAGACCCTGGGGGCAGAGTCCAGGAAGAGAAGTGCTCCTTAGCCCACTAACAGTTTGCCAGAATCTTTGCCCTGCCAGACTTAGAAGGTACACAGAACTGTCAATACCTGGGCTAAGGTCTTGACTGCATATCTTCTCCTAAATTCTCACCCAAAGCACCCCAGTGGCTGTTGAGTACTTGCAACCTTAAGCTTCTGGTGACTATTCAAGTTCAAAAATGGACCCCTCCAGACGATACCTTTGTGGAGCATTAAAAATGAGAAGACAAAGGAAATTACCCATACTGCTGAACCAAGCAGTTTGAAGAAAACCCTAAATTCAATAGAGATATGTAAACTTACTAAAAAGGCCATCCAGTCTATGGTCCTAAGAATGCTCACTAAAATGAGAAGTTCAGTGGAAAACGCAATAGTCAAAGGAAGTATGAGAGAATTCATAATAGAAGCCAGAAATACAGAGAGACACAGAATGCAGTAATGGAACTTAAAAAAAAAAACTACAGTAGAGGTTGGTTTGATGTGGAACTACACCCCTGTAATCTTATAATTTTGTAAACTACTATTAAATCAGTAATATAAATTATATTAAATTAAAAATATATAGTAAAGGACTACCAGCAGAAAAACAAAAGCCAAAGCTGAAGTGGTAAACTGGATGATAGGGTAGAGAAAGTCATTTTAAAAAACAGTAAAAAAGAAAAAAGAACTAAAGCAAATGAAGGTAATATAAGAGACTTATGGAACAACATCAAGAGAAACAATATTCACATTATAGGGCTACCAGAAGAACAAAGAGAGAGAAGGGGACAGATTTCTATTTGAAGAAATAATAGCCAAGAGTTTTCCCCAAACTGAAGGAGATGGACAGCAGATGCAGAAAGCATTAAGAGCTCTAAACAAAACAAACCCAAACCAAAGTATAGCAAGACATATAATCATTAAAATGGCAAAGATAAAGACAATTTTTAAAGCAGCAATAGAAAAAGGGGGCACCCATAAGGCACAGTTGATTTTTCAAGAGAAATACAGAAAGAACTGGCAGGATATATTTAAAATTTTGAATGGAAAAGACTTTCATCAGAAACACTGTTCAGCTAGGTTATTGTTCAGGTTTGAAGGAGTGATGAAGAGCTTTGTAGACAGTAGTTAAAAGAAGTCATTACTGCTATATCAGCTCTTCAAGAAGTATGGACTTAAATAAAAGGAAAAATACCAAAGGATCTCATTTACATGGGGTAAATACACAAAGCCAGAGAAAGCAAGCAAATTCAAATGAAGACAAATATTTGGACTTGAACTGCAGAACTGAAGTTAACAAAGAGACTTGGGGGAATAAGTGAGTTCAGTGGACTTTGGCTGATGGATATTGGTCCTTTGGTGGTAGATGTTTTATGTTAACATATTTTGAAGAGCTTCAACAAAATTGAACTTCTATATATATATAAAAAAACCCAAAACACCAAAAGTGGCTGTTTCTATCTGGAAAGCACTTCCCCACATAAAAGCACAAACTCTTCAGGTTTTCACTTAAATGTTACCTTCCCAGGATATATTTCCAAGTTGTTCTATCTCAGATGGTCATCCTTCCCTGATGTTCTAGTTGATCTTGATTAGTTTTTCTCTAGCATTCCCTACTACCCGATACACTATCTAGTTTGTTTACATTCAGTGTATCTGGCTCACTCTCCTCTTCTCTCTTTCTCTTTCTCTGTCTCTCCTCCCTCCTTCCCTCCCTCTCCCTTTCTTGTTGCCTCCAGGGTTATTGCTGGGGCTCAGTGCCAGCAATACAAATCCACTACTCCTGGCAGTCATTTTTTTCAATTTTATTGGATAGGACAGAGAAAAATTAGGAGAGGAGGCGGAGATAGAGAGGGAGAAAAATAGACACCTGCAAGACCTGCTTTACCCTACTACTCGTGGATCAGTCCCCCCTGCAGATGGGGAGCCAGGGGCTTGAACCCAGATCCTTGTGCAGGTCCTTGTGCTTAGTACTATGTATGCTTAATGAGGTGTGCCACTGCCCAACTCCTTCATATCTGGTTTTTTCTTTAAAGATTTATTATTATTATTATTATTATTTATGAGAAAGACAGGAGAGAGAAAGAATCAGACATCACTCACACTCTGGTACAGGTGCTGCCAGACCTCATGCTTGAGAGTCCAATGCTTTATTCACTGCGCTACCTCCCAGGTCACTGGTTTTGTTGTTGTTGTTGTTTGTTTTTTAGACTATGAGCCCCTCTGAAGGCAGGGATGTTTGTTTTGTTCACTGTTGTATCCCCAGCACCTACTATAGCACCTAACACTTAGCAGTCACTTTATACGTATTTGTTAAACATGCGAGTGTAAAATGGGATTAGTGATAACCTACCTCACAGATTATTGTAGAAATGAAATATGATAAGACATGCAAAGTTCGCGTGGCACATCATGTTGCTCAACAGCTGTCAGTTTCCTTCACCACCCTTTCTCCCCTCCCAGTTTTGGTATCAGTCATGCCCTCTGTCTCTCTCAGAAAGTGCCAGGTCAGAGGCAGTAGCTGCCTTACCAGTAGCCACCAACAGCCCCAGCAGTCCTGGGTTAGCTCAGCCCTGCTCCCAGACATGTGAGCCACTTTGCTTTCACTCAGGAAGCAGAAAGCTCTAGAATGAGTGAGGCCTTCAGAAGCCCTGTCTATAGACCAGATCTTTGCATCCAGAACTCAGGGAAAGTTGTGCCTTAAACTCCAATTCCCTTCCCCCACTCCCTCTTACACACACTTCATCAGTACAGCCTCACAGATTTTGCAACAACACTACCTATCTTCCTATCTGTATCTGCCAAGTTCTATACTGGGTTTTCTCTTCATACCTCCACATTAAAGTGTATAATCTGCCAAGGACTTTGACCACCTTATTCAAGGGAAGTCAGAATGTTCCAACCACTAGACTATTGCTGTCCTGACACGCAAAGAAGCCTCCAGTATAATTTATTTTGGTCATAGTTACTCCATTCTGGAATGGTCCAAGTCTTCCCCTACCCTAGCACCCTTCTTTTCTCTTTAGGAATAGAGGCTGTTTCCTATTTCTGAATCCTCTAGGAAGCAGAATCAGTCTGAGCCAGGACTTTTGGTCTGGGGTCACTTCTTCAAAATCCCTGCCCCACACTTGGATGACTAAATCTGCTGGAGAAAACCAAGAAGAAACTTTCTGTCTTTGAGTTAATAATCTTAGAAATTGTTCAACTGTTTCAATTGTCAATAATCTTACAAATATTTCTCCATTCTTCTCAAATTACTATCCTTATTTCCTGCTTCATAGAGAAAATAAAAACCAGCAGAAGGGAATCCCTTCACCATTATACGTGCAATCCCACCTGTAGTTCCACCAGTCCCTTCTGCTAGAACCCAAGACTTCCTTTAGAGACCAGAGATTAATTCATTGAGCAAAGGTCAATCCCTTCATTGTCCTTAAGGATCTTTCTGCCTTACTCAGTTCATTGTTCATTTCCAATTTTCCTCTCCAAATGCAAGACTTCTTCCTTTGGTGGGCAAGACACTCTCATAGTCTGCTTTCTCCTCCCTTCACAGGCACACTATCCTGTGGCTGGGCCAACCACACTGACAGCAGGTTGCCTGAGAACTCAGCCTGACCATGGAATGTCAACCCTTCAGCATCATTACTCGGGTAAGACCTTTCCTTTCTCATAGACTCCTAAATTCCATTTCGAGTGGTTCACTTCTCAACAAAGCCTCAAAATCTAGATATAGACCAGGTCTCATGCTATAGGGCATATGTTCACATGTATCCAAAATTAGGGCAAAATATATACCTGAAAGCAAAAGTGCACAATAGTCTGCAGTGAGTCAGTATATGCAGTAAGCAAGTAGAAGGACCTAAAAAGACACCATAAAGTACCTAATAAAATAGTTTCTACTTAGACATAGATAACCCTCCTCATTTACTTTCTATTACACTTCCCTCAGTCACTCCAAAGCTAAGCTTATCAAAGTAAGGACTATAAAAGCTGAATAAGGGCAAGAGACTGGCATACTTTAATGATGACTCTTTAGTCACTATTGGGCCACTCCATCAGCTGGGGCCCTAGTCGGGGAGTCCTGGGATTCCCACACAGACATGATGAGCCTAGACCTTGAATCAATCCTTCTCTACATTGTCACTGGTCATATCCATCAGGAACAACATAATGGACCCCTTTGGGGGCCCCTATAGATCTTGCCCTCAATGTGGATCAACAATGGTAGAAAATGTTCCATCCTCCTAAGGGAGGTTGGATAATATACTCTACCTACCACATGGGGAAGATGGGTCCTAAAATTAGTGCAACTTGGAATGTTCCTACTCATGACCACAGAATGTAGCTCAAACCTACAGGGATGCAGATGGTACACAGGCTGCTAAGCTGAATATGTGCCCCAGATCAAATCAATGGGGTTTACAGTCAACAATACTTATATACTTTTCCCATATTTGGAGCTACTCTCTTCCCTAATCCAGCTTTCTAGCCCTTTTTCCATCCATGACATCATCTCCCCAGACCATAACTTGGGTCCAACTGCATATCAGATGTCAGGCTCAGGCAAAAACTAATAAAGTCATGGGCCCTCTGGAATATACTTGAAATAGACCTAGTAGCTATTTCCAAAACGCAGACCCCAAATCTTCATCTGCAATATTTCAGCCTTTAGGTTCATGATTAGTCAACAATTTGTTTGGCTTTATATGTAAACCTTTTTCGGCCACCAGGTTCCAGATGCTACCATGATGCCAAACAGACTTCCCTGGGCAGATGACACCACTAATGTATCCTGGAGCCCCGTTTCCCCAGAGTTCTGCCCCACTAGGGAAAAGAGAGAGACAGGCTGGGAATATGGATCGACTTGCCAATGCCCATGTTCAGTGGGGAAGCAATACCTTCCACCTTCTGCACCCCATAATGACCCTGGCTCCATACTCCCAGAGGGCTAAAGAATAGGAAAGCTATCAGGGGAGGTGATGGGATATGGAGTTCTCGTGGTGGGAATTGTACCCTCTTATCCTGTGGTCTTATCAGTGATTCTATTTTAGAAATAAAAATTAAAAAAATAATAATTCAGTCTGACATCCAGTCAGCTCTCATTACACCACTCCAGAGGCACCTGCCAACCAGGACTATCTCTTAGTTACAACTTCTGAGGTTCTACTCTTGCCATCACTCTTGAAGGTTTCAAGTCTTTTATTCTCAACACATGTCCTGATCCTAGCCCAGACTAGCAAGGGCTATCTTCTTTCAGCCTGGTCTCTGATGGTTCTGGGTAACCCTCACCTTGCCTTGTCCTTGGTTCCTGAGTTTCTCTGGCCTGTCTGACTCCTTTGCTCCTGGCATAGTCTGTGATTGCAATGGTCTATGGAGTATCCCAACCTCCTGCTGGATCAAATTTCAACAGAATTCATGTGATTCCTGTTAGTCACATCATAGTTTTTCTTTCCTTTATTATTATTATTTAAAAATTTATTTAGAGACAGCCAGAAATTGAGAAGGAAAGGTGTGATAGAAAGGGAGAGAGACGAGAGACACCTACAAGACTACTTCACCACTCAAAAGCTTTCCCCTTGCAGGTGGGGACCAAAGGCTCGAACCTGGGTCATTGCACATTGTAATATGTGCACTCAACCAGGAGAATCATCACCAGGCCCCACATGAGAGGTTTTCAATAAAAATTTACCATCATCTTACTCTTATCATCTTACCTGGTTTTTGCTTATTTATTTGTTTGGCCATGCCATAAGAATTAATGTCTAGAAACTTCTGATTTCAAAGTTAGTGCTCCTTTTAGAATTCTTCTGTTCTAGGGCCACAGAAATAGCTCACTTGAATAGTGTGCTGCTTTGCCATGTGCATGTCTCCAGATTCAAACCTGGCACCTCCTGTGTTACAGAAGCTTCAGAGCTGCGGCCTTTTTATACTCTCTCTACCTCTATAAAAAAACACACAAATAGGAGTCAGGCGGTGACACAGTGGGTTAAGCGCACATGGCACAAAGTGCAAGCACCAATGTAAGGATCTCAGTTCCAGCTACCGGCGCCCCACCTGCAGGGGAGTCACTTCACAGGTGGTGAAGCAGGTCTGCAGGTGTCTATCTTCCCCTCCCCTTTCCATTTCTCTCTGTCCTATCCAACAATGACGACATCAGTAACAACAGCCATAATAACTACAACAATAAAACAACAAGGGCAACAGAAGGGAGTAAGTAAGTAAGTAAACAAAAAATTACAAAATAGAACACTGTAGGGCCTGGAGGTAGCTTAGTGGGTAGAGTACATTCCTTGCCATGCATGAGGCCTTGGATTCAATCCCTAAAACTACATGTCAGTACATGGATAACTCAGAAAGAACACCACGGATAGTGGGGTGGTGCTTTGTTGTCTCTCCCCTCCCTGCTTGATCTCTCTCTCTAAGTATACAGAATAAAGTGCCTTGATGTTATCATGCATGCATAAGGCACCCAACTCATTTTCTAGTGCTGCATTAAAAAAAATAAATAAAATAAAGGATGAGACCTGTGTATGGAGCTCTTGGCCCACAAAATTGTGACGATGTAACAGTAGGGCACACGGCAAATGCCCTTTCAGGTGGATTCAGCAAATATGAGAGAGTAAAGTGGGCTTGATGGCAGAATGATTTGAGAACTTAGCAGAAGTGAGCAGTTCTGCTCATACTGACCAGGCCAGTGGCAAGACTGTGTTTAAGGCTGTCTTGGCCATCCATCACCTTCATGTACAGCTGACCCTTATACAATGTGGTAGTTGGGACATTATCTCCCCTCTCTCTGTCAAAAGTCACATTTAACTCCCCCCACCCCCACCTCCACTGCCTGGAGTAACAGGCAGAGATGAGCTGTGTCATACAGCAGCTTTAGTAGAGGCATGCAACACTTGGGCTCATGGGAATAGCAGTAGGAGATGAGAGTGAACAATTACAGTAGCATCATGCACACTGTGGTTAGTCAGATGCAGTTATGATTTAGTACTGCATTCTGAAGGATGTTTATGTTTCTTTCAACTGTGAATGACATCATGTATGGTCTGTAGTGTTTGCAGATGTAGGCTTGCTTTTTGCCCATTGGAGCCACATACCTGTGTACTCCCACTACTATTGGTGGCATTTTTTTTTCTTTTTTGCTTTTATAGTTTCAGGGAGAGATTAGGGAGGGGGGATGAGACAGAGGAACTTTGCCTGATGTATATGTAGTTCCTATGTGGTGCTGGGAGCTTGAACCTTGGTTTTCACATATAGCAAAGTGTGCACTCTATCAGGTGAACTACCTTCTCTGACCCCTGTGCATGTAAGTTTTGATCATTTTTTACTTTTTATATTAGATTTGTGTTTATTACATGACAGCAGATGATAAAATAGATTACTCTCTACATACATTTTATAATTAATGACATACCAAAACTTTTAAAAGTTATTTTTTATATTTCTAAGCTATGTGACTTATATATAAATTAAAAAAGGGTTGCAAATCCCCCCAAAATGTTTTCATTATGTTTATTGAAAAACATACATTGAAATGGATCAGTGAAATTCAAATTTCTGTTGCTCAAGGGTAAGTGTATACTGTTTGGACAAGGCCTGAATGGCTTAGTCATCACATCTATGGAAGATAAAGAGAAAGGAAACATGCATCTTATCCTGCACGTACAGGGAAGATCCAGAAAGATCAGCAGGCAGCCACATGGCCAAGATTGTTGGGGGAGCATGAATCCCATCGTATATGCTGAATAGGAAGGAGATGAGGACTTGGCAGCAGTATGTGAAAAAAAAAAAGACTTGTGGTCAATATGACATGATCACTAAAGTGTTAACTCTCAGCCACAACAAGGAGCATCACAAATGAGTAGATGCTTATTTAAAAAAAATTTATTACTTTCCCTTTTGTTGCCCTTATTGTTGTTGTTTTTATTGTTGTAGTTATTATTGTTGATGTCGTTGTTGTTGGATAGGACAGAGAGAAATGGAAAAAGGAGGTGAAGACAGAGAGCAGGAGAGAAAGACAGACACCTGCAGACCTGCTTCACCGCCTGTGAAGCAACCCCTGCAGGTGGGGAGCCGGTGCTCGAACCAGGATCCTTATGCCAGTCCTTGCGCTTGGTGCCACGTGCACTTAACCCGTTGTGCTACTGCCCGACCCACAGATGCTTATCTTGCTGCCCTCTTTGTGAGACCACATCTGAGCAAGACTAAGCTCTGAAAGGGAATCTCCTAGAAGGATCAATGATAAAGCAGAACTGGTCCAGAGAAGAGAATCATTGTGATGGTGAGGGGATTTTTGATACCTCATGAGAACAGAGGTGTCTGGATAGAGAGGACCTGAGACATGATAATCATTTATTTTTTTTCTTTATTAAGTTATTTATGTATTTATATATTTTACCTACCAGAGCACTGCTCAACTCAGGCTTGGGGTGGTGCTGAGGATTAAACCTGGGATCGTTATTGGCTCAGGCAAGAAAGGCTTTTTGTATAAACTTTCTGCTATTTCCCCAGTGCTTGATCATCAGCTTCAAATCTGATCAGCTGATAGGTCAGAGCGATTAGACCTGCCCTGTGTGGCTCTGCAGAAAGGCAGATTCTGGAATTTCTTAGTTAAAACTTTCTTGTCACTGAGGTTCTTGAAATGAGTGGATTTCTTATGGGGGGATAAAAGCCCCTGGATATTGAAAGTAGCATATGAACTAAGTAACCTCCATTATTCTGTAACAAAGGGTTTCTAGAGCCTTCAAGTCCTGGGCTCATCAGAGGCTGAAGGCAGGCCCAAAGTAGCAGTGAGTCCAGCCTTCTGTCCAACCTCATGTAGGAACTGTGAGTTCAGTGGCTTGGTTCTAGTGCCTAGACTTTCTTGGTAGGACTGTCTACAGTTTGGGTAACTTGTTTTTTCTCTTTAAAAGGAGTAACTTTAGAAAGGGGAGAGGTTGTGGGAGACTATTTCCATCTCAGTTGTCTACCCAAACTCTGGTGTTTTGCCAGAATTTAAGCGTGGTATACACAACATGGTTAAAAATAACCCCTTGATTGAACAGAAAGCATGGGAGAGGGAATAGCCAGGCAATTTTGCTAGAGGGTGGGGGAAGTGAGAGAGGAGATTTATCTAGAGACTCTGGGAATGGTTTTATTCCAAAAGAGTTAATACTCAAAGGAACTAAGGACCGGGAAACTACTGTTTGGAACAGCTTCTTTCCAGAGAACTGTCCATTAAGTGTCTTACTTTGGGTATGTCTAGCATATAAATAAGCTTCCAGCTTTAAAGGGCTCTCCCACGACTGAGTATGCCATTTTTCAGTCCTGGTTGCCAGCCTACAGGATAAGAGTCAGGGAAAGATGACAAGGAATAGAAGCCAAGAAAGGCTAACAATGTAAAAATCCATACAAAGGCCAAAGACACAAAGGCCAGAGAAAGGTCCACTAGATTTAGCTATGGGAGGTTCTTGTGATTTGTGTGTGAAAGCTTCCAGACTTTCAGACTTTTCCTTCTATAACTAGACATTTAACATAAATGAAGTCATCTTATATTTACTATTTCATGACTTGCTTTTGAAAAATTTAGCAATGCATGTTGGGCCATTTCAGTAAATACTGCCAGACTACAGCATCATCATTTTATGACATTTTATTTCATCAGATGAACATACTACATCTAATCATTCTCAACTAAGAGATATTTATGTCATTCTAATTTTTTGCTTTTAGAAATATGCTGCAACAAGCATCCTATTACAATAGCTTGCGTGCATAGACATGATTATTTCCTTATGCTGGTTACAGTTAGAAGTGGAGTTGTTAGATCAAATGGAATCCACATTTTATATTTTGTTATACACTGCTTCCCACAATCTTGAAGAAAACAAGATATTGTTCTCATGAGGGCCTGCAATCTTTCAGGCCATTCTTTCTCACTCTCCTTCACTATTTTCTCCTCTTACTCATCCCTTATGCATTAGTATTCCCTAGAGTTATGTCCATCAGTTTGTTTTTTCTTCTTCCAAAAATTACAAATGAAAATGCCTACAAGACCAAAAAAAAAAGCACTGTAAATATATGAATTAGAGACATAGGGAAGCTTGGATTTTGAATATTTGTTAGGCAGAACCTTTAGCACTTTCTACTTTACCAATGTACTTCATTTCTGACAACTTCTTCTATTTGTCTACAACCAGTTATCATTAAGTAACTTATCAAATTCAATAAAGTAACTGACTTTAAGCATAAAAAATACAGATGAATTGGGCCAGATAAAAGACAAGTGGCAGGGTTATAGCAAGCTAGATTGAACACAGTATCTACTTATATTGCTAGAAAACTCTGTGCCAGGCATACAGTGCATGTCTGCAGGAGGAGCTAAGCTTAAAAGCTGCTAGTTGGGGGTCGAGTGGTAGTGCAACAGGTTAAACGTGCATGGCGCAAAGCGCAAGGACCGGTGTAAGGATCCCGGTTCTAGCCCCCAGCTCCCCACCTGCAAGGGGTCGCTTCACAAGCGGTGAAGCAGGTCTGCAGGTGTCTATCTTTCTCTCCCCATCCTCTCTCCATGTCTCTCTGTCCTACCCAACAACAATGACAACAGTAATAATAACAATGATGATAAACAACAAGGGCAACAAAATGGAAAAAAATGACCATCAGGAGCAATGGATTCACAGCGTAGGCACCAAGCTCCAGGAATAACCCTGGAGGCAAAAAAAAAAAAAAAGGCTGTCAGTTTGGGACCTCTTCTGCACACATACCCTACTGCCAGGACTTCATTTACATACTGACAGAGTCCACTAATCTACCTGTTTCTGACTTATTCTCCTAGACTCTAGATTTCTGATTTCTACTTGTAAACAACTGTTCTACATCTCTCTCCTTAAGTATCCTGGAGACATTTCAAATTCATTATGCCTTTAACCAATTCACCCTTTCTTTTTTTTTTTTTTGTGGGAAATTGTTAAGCCAGCTCCCCCTGCTCCACCCTGCATTCCTGATACTATGGCATATCTACATAATCATTGTCTTGCCTGAAAGATCCCCACCCATTCCATTCCTTTGATCTATCTTCTTTCTACCCTCCCTGCCTCCAGGGTAGTATTAATCCCACCAGTTAAAACCCTGCAACAGTTGCTAAGGAAGTTCCTACCTTTCCAGCTTTTCTCCGCCCCTTTTCTAGCCATTTCCATTTCTGACTTGCCACTTCTGGGTCTATCCTATAAAAATGTTGTCTCTCTGATCAATAAAGACATTGCATTGCCACTCCGCCACGAGTTCAAGTCATCTCTCCCCCATCACTGAGTGAGTAGCAGCCTAGGCGGGCTCTGTCAAGTTCTCTCTAACCCAGAGAGTACGCACCCGGGAAGAGGCACCCCCACGCTAGCCTGGCATTTATTTATTTACTTAGTTATTTATTTACTCCCATTTGTTGCCCTTGTTGCTTTATTGTTGTGATTATTATTGTTGTCATTGTTGGATAGGACAGAAAGAAATGGAGAGAGGAGGGGGAGACAGAGAGGAAGAGAGAAACATAGACACCTGCAGACCTACTTCACCACTTGTGTGCGACTTCCCTGCAGGTGGGGGGGGGGCTCAAACAGAGGTCCTTCCACCCGTGCTTGCATTTTGCGCCACATGAGCTTAAGCCGCTGCGCTACTGCCTGACTCCCGACCCTTTCTTTCCTCTCCTCTTGACAAGAGTCAGAAATTTGAGTACCTTTCTCAGCGAATGTTTTCTATCTTTGAAGCCAGAAATTTGGGAGTTCTTTCCAATTCTACTTTTTCTCTAGTCTTCCATACTCAGTTAACCATCAAATTAACTCAGTAGGCATAATGAGCATTTATATGGTGCCACAGATGCACTAGAGTTGGCCACAAAGAGGAAAAATATGTAGTCTGGGGTGTGGAGGGCGTGTGTGCCAGAAACAAAATGTTCTGGGAGGAAGACAGAAACTTTAATTCTTAATAACCCTCAAATAGTCTGTTCTCATGGGATTGCCTTCAGCACCTACTGCAAGTCTTCGAACTGGTCTTTATGCTTTCAAGTTCCTTTCTCCACTTCATTGATATTGGTACAGATGACTCTTCCTGGTATTTTGTTTGTTTTGTTGTTGTCACACAACTTTACTGCTCCAGGCTGACTTTTTCAAAGAGAGAGTGGGAGAGGGAGAGGCAGAGGGAAGGGGCATAGCACTGAAGCTCCTTCCAATACAGTGGGGACTCAGGCTTGAACCTGGGTCATGTGCATAGCAAAGGAGGCACACTATCCATGTTAACTATTTTGCAGGCCTGAAAATTCTTCTTGCCAATTAATTCCGTAGGTCTTTCAGAATAGAATTAAAATCCAGGAGTCGGGTGGTAGCTCAGTGGGTTAAGCACATGTGGGGCAAAGCACAAGGACTGGCAAAAGGATCCCAGTTCAAGCCGCCAGCTCCCCACCTGCAGGGGAGTCGCTTCACAGGCGGTGAAACAGGTCTGCAGGTGTCTGGTGAAACAGGTCTGCAGGTGTCTTTCTCTCCCCCTCTGTCTTCCCCTCCTCTCTCCATTTCTCTCTGTCTTATCTAACAATGCGACATCAATAACAACAATAATAACTACAACAATAAAAAAGGGCAACCAATTGTTATTGTCAATACTGCGTTGCTGGATAGGACAGAGAGAAATCGAGACAAAAGGGGAAGACAGGAGTCAGGTGGTAGTTCAGTGGGTTAAGCGCAGGTGGCGCAAAATTCAGGGACCAGCGTAATGATTCTGGTTCAAGCCCCTGACTCCCCACCTGCGGGGGGGGGGGGGTCGCTTCACAGGTGGTGAAGCAGGTCTGCAGGTGTCTATCTTTCTCTCCCCCATCTCTCTCTCCATTTCTCTCTGTCCTATCCAACAACGATAACAATCATTACAACAATAAAAAACAAGGGAAATAAAAGGGAATAAATAAATAAATATTTTTTAAAAGGGGGGAAGACAGAGGTGGAGAGGGATAAGAAACCTGCAGACCTGCTTCACCACCTGTGAGGCGAGCCCCCTGCTGGTGGGCGCTTGAGCCAGGATCCTTATGCTTTGTGCTTCACATGCCATTTTCGCTACTGCCTGGCCCTGACTCTTTTTTTTTAAATGGCTGAACATGCCTATTGCTATAGTGGTGTCTGGGGGGTGGGGGTGGGGGTCAGAGTACACACACTTACACAAAGGACAAACTCTTATCTGAAGAGACATATGCACCCCCATATTCATAGCAGGATTATTCACAGTGCCCAAAAAGTAGAAGCAGCCTAAATGTCTATTGACAGATGACTGGCTAAAGAAGCTATGGGACATGTATTTCACTGTATATTACTCAGCAATAAAAAAAAACAAAACAGTATTATGTCATTTGGGACAAAATGGATGAAACTAGAGGTGATTATGATTAGCAAAAGAAGCAAAGATATGAAGGACAACTCCAGGTTGGCTTTACTCATATGTAGTCTGGAGAACTGATACAGATGAACTTACACAAACAAACCCCAGAAGAAAAGCAAGCAACTGTTTTTGAGACTGAAAACTATGGTGGTTTTCTTTGGGAAGTGAGAGGGTGGGAACACAGAACTTTGGTGATGGGTGTGATGAACTATACTCTGTAATCCTACAATCTTGTAACCTAATTAAAAAAATAAAAGGCTAACCCCACCTGCAGGGAGTCCCTTCACAGGCGGTGAAGCAGGTCTGCAGGTGTCTGTCTTTCTCTCCCCCTCTCTGTCTTCCCCTCCCCTCTCCATTTCTCTCTGTCCTATCTAACAACAACAATAATAATTACAACAACAATAAAAAACAACAAAAGGGAAAATAAATAAATATTAAAAAGAAAATTAAAAAAAAATAAATAAAAGGTTAAAAAGGGGGGCAACAAAAGGGGAAATAAATAAATAAATATAAAAAATTTAAAAAAAAGAATTAAAATCCAATTGGTCAGGGCTGGGTGGTGGCACACCTAGTTGAGTGCATGTGTTACAGTGCACAAGGGCCCGGGTTTGAACCCCCGGTCCCCACCTGCAAGGGGAAAGCTTCATGAGTGGTGAAGTAGGGCTGTAGGTGTCTCTGTCTCTCTCCCTCTCCATCATTCCCTTCCCTCTCTATCTGTCTGTCTCTATCCAACAAATAAAGGTAATTAAAAAAAAATCAAAAATCCATTTGGTCTAGAAGGAAGTAGTTCTAAATGACCTCTACAGTCTGCTTTCCAGTATTCTAGAAGGTGACACTGCCCCAGACCTGTTAGTCCACTTGTAGTTCTCTGAATGTAGTGTACTCATGTTCTGAGTTCACATATTCCCTCTCTCTGGAACACCCTCCCTTACCACTCCTCAGCTGCCTAATTCCTATGAATTCTTTAATGAATTGGGTAAAATAGCACTTCGCCTCAATTAAAAAAAAAAAAAGGCTTCTCCAGGCATTCTCTGCTTACATACCTTCTTGGAACTGCAGGCATATAGTGTGTGTATAAGGCAGGGAGGGGAGGCATTTTGCACAGGCTATTAAAGGGGGCCATGACACATTTTTTGAGAACATACAACACTGGGAAAACATGGGGGTGTAGGGCTGACAACAAATGATTCCAGAGAAGGTCAGGAGACCAGGAAAAGACATAGCTCTTTGGCTCTGGTTGGGTATTGTTGGAACTCTGAACATATTTAGACCCACAGACCACATATTCTGAGGAATTATAAGCATGACCTAATCTACCCACTGATACTTGCAGCACCCATTTCTGCCAAATTTTTTAAAAAGAAAGAAAAGTTTTCAATTGAATATTAGTGAAATGCTATTCATCAGTGAACTGATGAGAGGATCAATTCTGGCATCTATGTACTTTAACATTTAAAAATAAATGTGAGAGGCCAAAGCACCATTTTACTATCTTCTGTTTGTCTTTTGCTTTTCTTGTTGTTAGACAGTACTAGGAATTGAATCCCAAAAGGGTGTCACGTGCAAGGTATGTACTCTACCACTGAGTCACCTCCCTGCTCCTATCTCTGGATTTTAAATAGAAGTCTTCTCTAACTCCTTTAATTAGTTAGTTAATTAATTATTTTATCTATTTTTTGTCATCAGGTGGGTTTCACCATTTCAGGCTGACTTTTTCAGATAGTAAGACAAAGACAGAGAAAAAATGACAGAAAGAGACACCAGCACCAAAGTTTCCTTCAGAGCAGTGGGGGCTGGGCTTGAACAGGGGTTGTGTCTAGGACAGATCAATCTGCCAACACCCATGTTCAGTGGAGAAGCAATTACAGATGCCAGACCTTTCATCTTCTGCACCCGATAATAGTCCTGGGTCCATACTCCCAGAGGGATAAAGAATAAGAAAGCTTTCGAGGGAGGAGATGGGATATAGAGTTCTAGTGGTAGGTATTTTGTGGAATTATATTCCTCTTAAACTATGGTCTTGTCAACATTTCCACTGTATAAATACATTTAAAAAATTAAAAAATTGGGAGTCAGGCAGTAGCACAGCGGGTTAAACATATGTGGCGCAAAGCGGAAGGACCAGCTTAAGGATCCCAGTTCAAGCCCCGGCTCCCCACCTGTAGTGAAGCAGGTCTGCAGGTGTCTATCTTTCTCTCCCCCCCTCTGTCTTCCCCTCCTCTCTGTCCTATCTAACAACAACAACATCAACAACAAAAATAACTGTAACAACAATAAAAAAGGGAGCAACAAAAGGGAAAATAAATTTAAAAAATTTTAAAAAGCAGGCACACTAAGTGAGAAATCTTGCCAGCCCTACCCCCTTAATTTAAGTGTATCCTTTTTTTTTTACTTTTGAATTTTTTTTTTAATGGGGAATTAATGTTTTACATTCAACAGTACATACATTGGTTTGTACATGCATAACATTCCCCAGTTTCCCATATAACAATACAACCCCCACTAGGTCCTCTGAATCCTTCTTAGACCTGTATTTTCCCCACCCACCCACCCCAGAGTCTTTTACTTTGGTGCGATACGCCAATTCCATTTCAGGTTCTACTTGTGTTTTCTTTTCTGATCTTGTTTTTCAACTTCTGCTTGAGAGTGAGATAACCCCATATTCATCCTTCTGTTTCTGACTTATTTCACTCAACATGATTTTTTCAAGGTTCATCCAAGATCGGCTGAAAATGGTGAAGTCACCATTATTTACAGCTGAGTAGTATTCCATTGTGTATATAGACCACAACTTGCTCAGCCACTCATCTGTTGTTGGACACCTGGGATGCTTCCAGGTTTTGGCTATTACAAATTGGGCTGCAAAGAACATACGTGTACACAGATCTTTTTGGATGGATATGTTGGGTTCCTTAGGATATATTCCCAGAAGAGGAATTGCAGGATCATAGGATAGGTCCATTTCTAGCCTTCTGAGAGTTCTCCAGACTGTTCTCCACATAGGTTGGACCAATTTACATTCCCACCAGCAGTGTAGGAGGGTTCCTTTGACCCAACACCCTCTCCAGCATTTGCTGCTGTTACCTTTTCTGATGTATGACATTCTCAGAGTGATGTGGTATCTCGTTGTTGTCTTTATTTGAATTTCTCTGACAATCAGACTTGGAGCGTTTCTTCATGTGTTTCTCGGCCTTTTGGATCTCTTCTGTGGTGAATATTCTGTCCATGTCCGCCCCCCATTTTTGGGTGGGGTTATTTGTTTTCTTGTTGTTGAGTTTGGCAAGCTCTTTATATATGTTGGTTATTAACCTCTTGTCTGATGTAAAGATCTTCTCCCATTCTGTGAGGGGCCTCTTGGTTTGGGTAGTGGTTTCTTTTGCTGTGAAGAAGCTTTTTAATTTGATGTAGTCCCATAGGTTTATACACTTGCCTTAGTCTTCTTTGTAATTAGATTTGTTTCATTGAAGATGTCTTTAAAATTTATTCGGAAAAGAGTTCTGCCAATGTTTTCTTCTAAGTATCTGACAGTTTGTGGTCTAACATCCAAGTCCTTGATCCACTTGGAATTTACTTTTGTATTTGGTGAAATATAGTGATTCAGTATCATTCTTCTGCATGTTTCAACCCATTGTTTCCAACACCATTTGTTGAAGAGACTCTGCTTTCCCCATTTAATAGTCTGAGCCCCTTTGTCAAAGATTAGTTGTCCATAGGTGTGGGGCCTCACTTCTGGGCTCTCAATTCTATTCCACTGGTCAGTGTGTCTATGCATGTTCCAGTACCAAGCAGTTTTGATGACAAGGGCCCTATAATACAGTTTGAGATCTGGGAGTGTGATGCCTCCGGTTCTGTTCTTTTTTCTCAAGATTGTTTGGCAATTCTAGGTCTTTTCTGGTTCCAGATAAACATTTGTAGCATTTGTTCTATTCTCCTAAAAAAAGTGCTTGGGATCTTGATGGGGATAGCATTAAATCTGTAGATGGCTCTGGGTAATATATTCATTATGATGATGTTAATTCTTCCAACCCATGAACATGGAATATCTTTCCACTTTTTTGTGTCTTTTTCAATTTCTTTGAGTACTGACTCATAATTTTCAGTATACAAGTCTTTCATTTCTTTGGTTAGGTTTACTCCTAGATATTTTATTGTTTTTGTTGCTATAGTAAAAGGAATTGATTTCTGGATTTCAATTTCTTCTAGCTTAGTGTTTGCATAGAGGAATGCCACTGACTTTTGAATGTTAATTTTGTAGCCTGACACCTTACTGTATTGCCTGATGATTTCCAAAAGCTTCTTGCTGGATTCCTTAGGTTTTTCTGTGTATACTATCATATCATCTGCAAATAGGGAGAGTTTGACTTCTTCTCTTCCAATCTGTATGCCTTTAATCCTTGCTCCTGCCTGATTGCTATGGCAAGAACTTCCGACACTATATTGAATAGTAATGGTGATAGTGGGCAGCCCTGTCTAGTACCTGATCTGAGGGGAAATGCTTCCAGTTTTTCACCATTGAGTATGATGTTGGCTGTAGGTTTCCTATATATAGACTCCACTATTTTCAGAAATTTTCCATCTATCTTCATTTTTTGTAGTGTTTTGATCATAAAGGGATGTTGTATTTTGTCAAAGGCTTTCTCTGCATCTATTGATATGACCATGTGGTTTTTGGTCTTGCTTTTGTTGATGTGGTGGGTCATTTTGATTGATTTACGTATATTAAACCAACCTTGCATGCCTGGGATAAACCCCACTTGGTCATGATGAACAATCTTTTTAATATACTGCTGTATCCGGTGAGCTAGAATTTTGTTCAATATTTTCACATCTATGTTCATCAGAGATATTGGTCTGTAGTTTTCTTTTTTGGTTGTGTCCTTGTCTGCTTTCGGTATCAGAGTGATGTTAGCGTCATAGAAGCTGGAAGGGAGTCTTCAATCTTCTGGAAGACTTTTAAAAGTAGAGGTAATAGTTCTTCTTTGAAGGTTTTGTAGTATTCATTTGTAAAACCATCTGGTCCAGGACTTTTATTCTTGGGGAGATTTTTGATAACTGTTTCAATTTCATTGGCTGTGATGGGCCTATTCATGTTCTCTACTTCCTCTTTACTTAGTTTTGGAAGTTGGTAGATATTTAGGAAATCGGCCATTTCTTCCAGGTTCTCTAGCTTGGTGGTATATAGCTGTTCATAGAAGCCTCACATGATATGTTGAATTTCTGCGGTGTCTGTTGTGATATCTCCTCTTTCATTTAGTATCCGATTTATTTGGGTCTTCTCCCTTTTTTGTTTTGTGAGTCTGGCTAAAGGTTTGTAGATTTTGTTCACTCTTTCGAAGAACCAACATTTACTTTCATTGATCTTTTGTATGGTTTTCTTATTCTCAATGTTATTTATTTCTGCCCTAATTTTAGTGATTTCTGTCCTTCTGGTTGCTTTAGGGTTCCTTGTTCTTCTTCTTCTTCTAGGTCTTTAAGATGTGCAATCAGGTTGTTTATTTGTGCTTTTTCTTGTTTCCTAATGTGTGCTTGTATAGTTATGAACTTCCCTCTCAGTACTGCCTTAGCTGTGTCCCAAATATTTTGAAAGCTTGTGTCTTCATTTTCATTGAACTCTCGAAACATTTTGATTTCTTCCTTGATTTCCTCCTTGACCCAGAGGTTGTTAAGGAGTGTACTGTTGAGCTTCCACATTTTGGGACTATTACTAATCTTCTGTTGATTGTTAAGTGTTAGTTTAATTCCACTGTGGTCTGAGAAGATGCTTGTGATGATTTCAATGCTCTTGAATTTGCTGATGCTGTCTTTGTGGCCTAACATATGGTCTGTCCTTGAGAATGACCCATGTGGATTTGAGTAAAATGTGTATTCCAGTTTCTTGGGATGAATGACTCTGAAAATGTCCAACAGTTTTAGTTTATCTATCTCTTCATTTAGCTCCCTTATGTCTTTATTGATTTTCTGCCTGGATGATCTGTCAAGTTGAGAGAGTGGGGTGTTGAAGTCCCCTACTATGACTGTGTTGCTATTAATATATTGCTGTAGCTCTTTCAGTAGACATTTGATGTAGTTAGATGGCTTCTCATTGGGTGCATAGATGTTAATGATTGTTAAGTCCTCTTGATTGATTGATCCTCTGAGCATTAAGTAGTGTCCATTCCTATCTTTTTAAATCTTATCTATTTTAAAGTCTATCGTGTCAGATATGAGAATAGCTGTTCCTGCCCCTTTTTGTGGGCCATTGGCTTGTATGATAGTTTTCCAACCTTTCACTTTAAGTCTGTGTTTGTCTTGTTGATTGAGGTGGGTTTCCTGTAGACAGCATATTGTTGGGTTGTATTTTCTGATCCATCTTCCTACTCTGTGTCTTTTAATAGGTGAATTCAGGCCATTGACATTTATTGATATCAAAGATTTAAGATATTTTAACACCATTCTTGTAGAGTTTTAGAGTCTTCTGATATATGTCCTATTTATGATGGTCTGACTGTTTATAGAAGATCTTTCAGAACTTCTTTCAGGACAGGCTTGGTGATAGTTGATCCCTTCAACTGTTGCTTGTCTGAGAAGGTTTTTATGCCTCCATCTAGTCTGAATGACAGTCTAGCAGGAAATAGTATTCTTGGTTGAAAGCCTTTCTCATTGAGCACTGGATAGATATCTTGCTATTCTCTTCTGGCCTGTAGTGTTTGTATGGAGAAGTCTGCTGCTAATGTTATGGGTTTTCCTCTGTAGGTGACTCTTCGTTTTTCTCTTGCAGCCTTCGGGATCCTTTCTTTATCCTTATTCCTTTCCATTCTAAATATGATGTTTCTTGGTGTCTTGGTGTCTTTAAGTCTGGATTCTGTTTGGGACCCTCTGGGCTTCTTGAATCTTTATGTCTTTGATGTTGTCTAGACTAGAGAAGTTGTCAGCTATTACGTACTGAAGAATGCTTTCTTCTCCTCCCTTTCTTTCTTCCTCTGGTAAGCCAATAATGCGTATATTGTTTCTTTTGACGTCATCCCATAGGTCTCTTGTTGTTTTCAGCATCTCTTAATCTCTTTTTGAGATCTCTTACTTCTTTTTTGGTTGTCTCTAATTCGTCCTTGATCTTGCTAATTCTGTCTTCAGCCTCATTGATTCTATTCTCTCTGCCCTCTACTGTTTTCTGGAGTTCATCTATTTTGTTTCCCCTTTCTGATACTGTTTTAGCTTGTTCAGCTAGTTGTGTTCTTAGCTCTATTTTAGCTTTCAGCTCTCTAATAACCTTGAGATAGTTAGTGTCTTCTTCCAGAGTCTCATTTGTTGTTCCTGTATTTCTGACTACAATTCTTTCAAACTCTTTACTCACTTCTGTGATTATTTCCTTAGCTAATGTTTGGATGTTGAACTCGTTATTTTGTGCTTCACCCTTTGGGGGGATTTTAGCTGGACTGTTGTCCTGGTTCGTTTCTCCAATATTTCTTCTTGTTGGTTTACCCATTTTATATATTATGCTATGAGTTACCTCTCTTAGTACTTCTCAAATTACTGATCACTATTTCCTGGATTGACTTGTGTCTAAGTAAGGTAATTAAAGGGTTCACAGTTATGGAAGTTAACAGTTGTTTCAATATTCTTTTAATTCCTGAGTTGGAGCTCAGTGATTTAAAAGCCTCTTTTTTTTTCTTCTTCTCTGCAGGCTATGGGAGCCTGAGGGCTTCTAAACTATAAGTAGGCTTCTTAGCTTAATCACTGACTCCTGACCAAGAGATAAGGCAGGGGGTGGCAGAGATAGTCCAGTGGTTATGCAAAGAGACACTCATAGCCCCACAGCTATGCCACTAAGTTATAGGTCTTCTCCTGAGTTTCCTGGTTAGATCTCTGTTCCCAGGTGTCCCTCCCTTCTGAGGGCAGTAGCAATGGAGACTCAGAGTTGCACTTGGTGAGTCTCTGGGGAGTCCTCTCCTCCCTTCAGCTGTCCCCTTGTTGGGGGAACAGACTGAAGGTGCTGTCTCAATTGGTAAATCGCCGGACTGTTACCAGCCACTTAGTCTCTCCCTAGGCTCCTCTCTGTCACCAGCCACGTGTGTTTGCACTCACCAGTGCTTTGGTGGATTCCTGTAGTCATTCTAGTCCTGTCTTGTTTCAGTCCCAGGTGGTCTCCTTTGGTATTCCTAGTTGATCCGGGAGAGGAGAGGAGAGGAGAGGAGAGGAGAGGAGAGGAGAGGAGAGGAGAGGAGAGGAGAGGAGAGGAGAGGAGAGGAGAGAAGAAGAGAGAAACAGATCTGCTGCTGCTCGTAGCCCTGCCTCTGGAATTCCCTCAAGTGTCTCCTTTTTGTGTATTCATGACATCTTACAATTTCATTGCCATTAAATTAATGCTCTATATTATTTCACACCCACAGTATTCAATTTGGTGTCTAGAATATGGAAATGTGGGTCTGGGCGTTGGTGCACTTGGTTGAGTGCAAATGCTGCAATGCACAAGGACCCGGGTTCAAGCCCCTGGCCTCTACTTGCAAGGAGAAAGCTTTGCAAGTGGTGTAGCAGGGTTGCAGGTGTCTCTCTCCTTCTTTACCTCCCCCTACCCTCTTGATTTCCTGCCTGTATCCAATAAATAAATATTAAAAAGAGAACATGGAAAAGCTTATCAGAACAACAATGGGGGAAGTAGTGAAAAGTTCAGGCAAAGGGTTTCAAGTTGGAGTTGGTGAAATAGTTTGGGTAGTGTGCTGCTTTGCCATGTGTGCAACCCAGGTTCAAGCCCAGCCTCTACTTTATTGAAGGAACTTTCAGTGCTGTGGTCTCTTTCACTCTCTTTCTGCCTCTCTGTTACGATAATAAAGAAAAAAAAGTCAAGATGAAAACGCTAGCGATAAAAAGGGATAAATACAATAAATCAGTGATATATCAAGAAAAAATATTTCATTATGTCAAAAGACAGAAGAATATTGCCAAGGAATTGCATAAAGACTTGTTTAGAAGTGTGTTCTTCATAGCACTACTGTTTATGATAGAAAGAAGTTGGAGGGGAAAAAAAGAAAAGTGAAAAGGATACCATTCCTCCACATTAGCAGCAGATGCTCCCAGGAACTCTAAGCTAGCACTGCCCCCAAGTGAACTCAACTGTGTCCCTCAAGCCCACCCTCCCCCCCCCCCCCCCGTGTTCTATAGGGAAGGCGTTAGCACCACCATCTCCCCATATACCCAACACAAAATCATGGGAAGGGAGGGGCACTTTTCCGGTCCCTCTCACTTATATCTATACCTACTGCAATTTCTCTCCCCTAACATCTTACTAACCCACCCTTGCTCTTATCAATGCCATCAGAAAGTCCCTCTCTCCTTTGCCTTACACCTTCTCCCATCCTCTCCCTCTATTTCAGGTGATGAACTTTTTTTTTGCCTCCAGGGTTATTGCTGGGGCTTGGTGCATATACTATGAATCCACTACTCCTGGCAGCCATTTTTTACCCCCATTTTTGTTGTTGTTCTTGTTGCTATTATTGTTGGATAGGACAGAGAGAAATGGAGAGAGGAGGGGAAAACGGAGAAGGGGAGAGAAAGATAGACACCTGCATACCTGGCTTCGCTGCTTGTGAAGCAACCCCCTGCAGGTGGGGAGCTGGGGGCTTGAACTGGAATCCTTGCGAGGGTCCTTGTGCTTCGTACTATGTGTGCTTAACTCGGAACAATACTGCTCGGCCCCCAGGTGATGAACTTTCTAAGGCATCAGTCTGATGTTGGCTGTCCCTCCCTCCCCTCCTCCCTGCAGGCCTCAGAACCTTCACTGCTTTCATGAGCCAGCACTTCAGTCTGGCTTTCTAAGCCTTTCCCCATGACAGGGCCTGAACTTCAGACAGCCCAAATTACTTGCCAACGCATCTCCTTCCCTCAGCAGTGCCTCTCCTAGAGTCTCTGGTTGTGCAGTTTTTAACTGTATACCAGCAGTCTGCATTACCTCTAGGAAACCTTTCTAGCCCACCCAGTTTGGCTAGGTGCCCCTATCTGGGCATGCACAGCAATTTGGCTTGCTCAGTCCTAGTAGTTACACATGACTGTTCATCTCTCACTGTAAACTCCTGGGAGGTAGCAACTGTTTCTTGCTTATATCCCTCTCCCTCAAGGCTTGGCAGTGATAGGGTGCTGAGGGACTGGGGAAGGGGTAGGATCCTTTCTGGGTCCCTGGGCTCAGTAGATCAAGCAGTCCCCAAGACTGGGTCCAGATGGGTCTGTGTGGCCAGTTGGGGGAGGCTGTGGAAGAAGCTTCTCCCATACCCCAGGGCATTCCCTGCCACACAGGAGTCTCTGCAGGGGGTTCTGGGAATTAAGGCCACATGCAGTGCAGACTTGCTCAACCTAAGGTTTAATGATGGGGACACGTTTACCCCAAGCATTCTTCATTCTTTCTGGTCTCTGAATTGCAGAAACAGAAATTGCTCACCCTCCATCAGAAGCCTTTCGTGACTTGCTCACAAGAAATGACATCAACGGCCTTTTGTTTGTCTTGACTTGGGAGAACATGCCAAGAAGTCTTGCTCAGAAGAGTCTTTTCAGATGTCATTTATGTCTCCCTGCTTCATGAAAGTCATCCACAAGTCAGCTTCTCTGTGGCTCCAGAGTTGTCATCCTTTCAGTTCTGCCACAGCCCACAAAGCTGCTGTGGTCCACTCACTCCATAATGGGTGTGCAGCACTCACACCAGTGCTGGGAGCAGAGATGAGAGGTCAAGAGCCACTTACTCTCAACTTGACCTCAATGTTACTAGAAAGACCCTGAAACCTCAATGGATACCCTCGAGGACAGTGATCTGGCACCATGACTCCAGCTTTCAAAGCCATTTTCCGGTGACTAACACAGGCATTCATTAAAGATGCACTGAATAAGGATAAACAGATAAACAATTTTTTCATAGTTATTTGTGCAAATTGAAAGACATCATCGAGCTATGTGGTTTGAGGGGAGAATGGTCTAGAATTTAATATGTCCTTAGAATCATGTTAGACGATCACTGTGGATGGCGGTGGGGTGTCTGCTGTAATGGAAGCCCAGAGTGCTGGGTCCAGCCGCACAGTGGGCCTGGACAAGCTCTAAGTCAGCTGTGACACTGCAACTGTAAGGCAGATGCAGGCAAGGGAAGGGGGAGCTGTCTCCAGCTTATGCAGAATGACACAGGAACTAGCAGAAAGGTGACAACTAGACAAGGATAAGTGGAGGACTCAGGAGGGAACACTATGCAAGGTGTGAAGCACTACACAGATGCAAATGGGTGTGTGTGGAAGGAGGGGTGCCCCAAGGCTAACTCTGCCTGAAGACCAAAAGGAAAACCTCACAAAAGAGGTGCCATCCATAACATCCTTTGAAATGTGTGAGGGGCATGTGACCAGCCCCTGAGCTGAGGGGAGCCCCTCATGCAGGCCACCCCCAGAAAAAGATGCTACCACAAGCTGCTCCTGGAACAGAGAGTGTGGTGCTTTGTATCCAGTGATACTCAAGCTGCTGGCTGAAGTAGTAGTTACAAAGGTGAGGCCAGGGCAAAAGCATTTGATGGTGAGAGAAACAGCACTGATGCACAAAAAGGTGTAATGGACCCTCATTTAGACACATGAGGCCACCCAGACCCAAGCCACCAGAAGAAGCTCTGGCAGCTCTAAGGTGGTCAGAAGCCTTTTCACTAAATACAAGTTATCAGTTGCATCCTGTAGGACTGGTATTACAAAAATCCATGCTTCCCGATAAGTGGAAGCACTCCTGTATCAACAAATGCCAGTCACCTGGGTTTGCATGCACAGTCTATACAAGTCCAGACGGCTCCTATGGAGACACATCACCACATTTCCAGAAAGTCTTGAAGAGAGCTGAGGACAGATTAGCAGCAACAATTCCAACCCCTCATTGAACAGCCCCCATAGGCCAGCACCAGGCCCCACCCTGGGTATATCAGCTCAGCTGGCAGAATCCAAACTGCCCATGAGGTAGGAAGTTAGCAGATGAGAAGCTGAAGCCAGACAAGACTGATTTGGAAACTTGCCCATAGCCAGCTGAATGGCAGAGCTGGGAATCTAACCCAAATTTGCTTAACTCTAACATTCCAGCTTTTTTCACTAGAAAAAAAAAATCATTTAAAATGAGAGTAATGGGGGGGGGGGGAAGCCAGCCATTTCTTTTCATTTGTCCAGACTAAGGAAGAGGAGGTCCCAGCAACCCCTCCCCCCTTTTTAAGATTTATTAATGAGAGACAGAGAATCAGAGAAGTATGCTGGCACATGTGATGCCAGGGACCAAATTTGGGATCCCATACTTAAAGGTCTAATGCTTTATCCACTGCGCCCCCTGTGGGCCTGGCCATCAGCCCCATTTCATCTTTACTGTGAACGAGACACTCTGAACCTGGCAGGGATAGGGGAAAGCCCTGACTTCAAGTGATCATTGACCCAGAGATGAAGTCAGGTGGTAAAGTCACCCATTTCACTTTTGCCCTGAACAACTTCACCCCAGTACCAAGTGATGCAAGTCTGAGGATGGATGGACTCTGTGGCCCTAGTTACAAAGCTCTTTACTCCAGGCCAGTCCTCAGAAAAGGGCTGAGTCATAGCCAGTAATGAGGCCCAATCATGGCTGGGGGGGATTGGGCATTGGGATGAGCAAACTCCAGCTAAAGAAAGCATGGGCCCAGCAGCCTACCCTGCTATTTATCCAGACTCATTATTAGCCAAGAAGCTGACCTGGGGATCCAGATGCAGGACAGAGAATGGGTGGTCCTCCTTTCTTTAGCAAGTTCTCCATGGTGGAGGACCCAAGTGAGTACCAAACCAGAGAAAAAAGAGTCAGGCTCATTCCTATCCCTGCACCCTATATGTAGAAGTGCCTATTTGGACACCACTTTTTGGCCAACCTGCACCCTATGAATCTTTTGCTTTTTTAGAGATTTATTTGTTTGTTTACGAGAAAGAGAAGAAGAGAGAACTGAAGCATCACTCTAGTACATGTGATACCTGGGACTGAACTCAGGGCTTCATGTTTGAGAGCCTAGTGCACATCTTGTGCATTATAACATGTACACTCAGCCAGATGTGTAAAAGGATGGCCCCAACTGTTCATATTTTTAAACATTTTTCTGTCATTTTTTTAAAATTTATTTTTCATTTAAGAAAGGAGACATTAACAAAACCATAGGATAGGAGGGGTACAACTCCACACAATTCCTGCCACCCAATCTCCATATCTCATCCCCTCCCCTGATAGCTTTCCCATTCTCTATCCCTCTGGGAGCATGGACCCGGGGTCATTGTGGGTTGCAGAAGGTGGAAGGTCTGGTTTCTGTAATTGCTTCCCCATTAATTCCATATTTTTAAAAGCCGTTTCTTCTGAGGAAGTATTCCTTCCATCAAGGAACCCTTCAAGTCAACAGCTGTTCTCATTGCATCCTTCCTTGGGGGCTTATGGAGGATCCAGGACAAGTCTGCTTTGGGGGAAGGAACTTGTTTATCCAGTACACCTGTGCAGGAGGAGAAAGGCACAGGAGGACTGGTAGCAGCTTGGTGAGGGCATCAAGAAGGTCCTTTGCACATTTAGGCTGCTTCCAACACAGGGGTTCATATATCCTTACAAATAAGTGTTTTTCATGACCATTATATAAATGTCTGAGAGTGGTACTGCAGGATCATAACATATTTTCATTATGCTTAGTGAAGTAAGCAAGGAGGTAAAAGACAACTACTGGATAGTTTCACTCACATATGGAATAGAGAAATGAAACACACAAACCTGAAGCAAAACAAAATGAAACAAGAAACTAAACAAACTATCTCTAAGAATTTGTGAGAAACATTTCTAATTAGGTCCCATAGAGCTGCTCTTTGAGCCCCATGGACATGTGTATGTTTCTTGGATCCTCAGACCCAAATACACTTTCTTGAGTGCTCAGCAGATGAGTGATAGGTGTCCCCTTTTTAAATAAACCATTTTCCAACTGAATGTTCTCACAGGTCAGAGATGTTGCGCTCAAGATGTTACCAGCAGTCAGTCAGGCCATGCTGTCCAATGCCCTCCATATCACCTCAGACAATCTCAGTCATTCTTTGAAGCTTATGCACAGATTCTCTCCAAATCAGTTTCTTGGCCTTTCTCCCAAACCCTGCCAGGCTAGCAGCAGCCCAGGTGGGGCTCAATGACAGGGAGAGTCCAGGCCTGAGCCCTGCCCACACAGGCCCTGGGCATTCTGCAGAGAGGAGGATGCCGGCATTTTAGTCTAGACTTTGCTCCAGAGAGATCCACTGTGCCTGGACTCTGTGGGTAAGTGGATGGCTCCTACTCCATTTGTCCACACCTGGGCTCTACACACAGTGTGGGGACAGAGGGTAGACTGCTCTCATGTGGATCTCCACCTGGGAGGAGAGTGGCTTCAGCCTGTATCTCCTCTCTAGCTCTAGCTGTTTATCTGGGGAGACCACACAGTGGCTTTACACTCCTCAATCTCTCAGAATACAGAGGAGGGAGAGTCAGACCAAGTTCTGAAATTTCCAGAATCCTTCTCTCTGCATAGCTTCTGTCCCAACCAAGGGCCTGTGTGGGCGTGCCTCAGGCTTGGGTCCTCCCTGGCATTCAGCCCCAGAAGGGCTGCTGCTAGCCTGGCAAGGTTTGGGAGAAAGGCCAGAATACTGTTCCATGCTTTCGCCAGCTTTTGCTCTCCACAAGCAGCAGAGCTCCCCACGTGGGGATCTTGTACCTGAACCAAGAAAAGCAAAGCTGCTAATCTGACAAGATCAACCTCCAAAAGCCACAGGAATGCAGTCTGCCTGCCTGCCTGCTCTCAGCAGGGAGCGTGCCTCTACGCACCTCAGGGCTCCAGTTTCTGGGTAGAGCCTGGAGTTCAGTCTGCAAGAAAAGAAACTCCTTCCAGTCATTGCATCTCAGCCCTGCTGCTACTGAAGACCCTCGGAGGCACAGCCAGGCATTACCTTCAACAGGATTTCCTCTGCTTCCCATCCATCTATCATTTCATCTACCAGCTTAAATGCCTTCTCTGTCCTTCTCAGCTCTTCTGGAGTACATACATGTGGCCATGAGTCTGTCCCCATGTGCTACCTCCTGAACCCTCAGGTCAGCAGATGCAAAGGAGGAAAGCTAGCTCCGGAGAGGCTCAGCCATCCCAGCCCTGCTCACTTCCAGAGCTGAACTCTAAATATGATTGTCAAGTGCTTCTCAAACCATATGTAAAGAGGACCCAGCTTGTGTTGCTTTTAAATTTCATCTTGGGGGGGGTTGTCAAGTGGTAGAACACCAGGTAGAGTGCACACATTATCATGTGCAAAACCTAGGTTCAAGTCCTTTGCAAAGGAGGAAGCTTCATTAGTGGTGAAGCAGTGTTGCAGGTGTTTCTTACTCTTTCTATCCCCTTCTCTCTCAATTTCTGTTTCTATAAAATCTGTATGTATTGATAAAATAATAAAACTTGGGGGTCAGGCGGTAGCGCAGTGGGCTAAGCGCACATGGCACAAAGCATGGGGACCAGCGGAAGGATCCCAGTTCGAGCCCCCACTAGTGCCTTGCTGGGGTGTTCTACCTACGATCCTATTAGCCATTCAGCTTCAGGAGTGGTTAAAGAGAAGCTAGCACATAACTTCTAAGGTCCCAAAGTGGGGCAGGAAAAAAGACACACTTTGGTACCATCAGGCAAAGTTAGAAGATTTTCAGCCTAGCACTTGATATGCAGCAGATGAATTTATAAGCAGAAAGAAATCCAACAGAAGGGTGAGCAACATTCATCTGTGCCAAGACAGGTTGGTGGTTAGGGAAGCAGAACTTTTCAATGAGAACATAACTTCCAGCTATGTACTGCTGACCCACCAATGAGAGTTGGGAGACAGAGCAAAGAGGTGGGGTGTATAATTAGAATTATAATTATAGGATACTGAGAGGCTGTGCTCCTTACAATGAGGGAGAAGCAGAAGCTCTAGGCTGAGACAAACCATGGGGCTCATTTAAAGTCAGAACATGGATTGGTTCCCAGTGGAGATTAGACCACCTGACATCAAGGAACATGTGAATAATAATAATAATAGTAATAATAATAATGGCAGAGAAGCCAAAGGGACATAGATGGCAACTCCTCCAGCTTCTCATTGGAGGAATTCAGGTCAGGGACAAACATTGGATTTGTCTAGTCCAGGCAGGGTTGTTAACCTTTGGATATTCTGCAAAGGAACTTGAATTCTCTGCTCTTCTGAGAAAGGCTTAGCATTCAAAGGTTTCTGGAGGGGTTACCAATGGAAAACGCTTAGAATAGTCTCCAATCAAAAGGAATCTGCAATCCCCTCAGAGCTATGATTCATGACAAAAGGTGGGGTTGGTAGGCTTGGTTCCCAGCTCTGTGCTACTGTGATCTTAAGTTTTTCATCTGTAATATGGGCATAACAATACTAAGTGCATAGGGCTGTTGTAAACACTGAATTAAATAATGAATATACAATGTTAGCACAGTAGCTGGCATACAAGTGCTGCTGTAACTAACTATGACACTAAACACACACACACACATACACACACAAAAACACACGGTATGTAAGCCAATGAAATATGAGGAGCTTTCATTCACAGCAACACTAAGCGCTAATGATAATTTTGTATGGCCCACAAATAATGAATGAATGAGAAGGAAGCTATTATTGTTAGGTTTATGGGATTGTAGAATCAACATGGCAACTTTCTTGTGTGGTATCTGGGAGGATGGACTGCTCACTCTGAGATAAAGTTTTCAGATATATCTACCAGAGATGGAGGGAGAGAAGGAAAGTTACAGTAACACCAAAGCTTCCCCCAAAGCAGCAGGAGTTAGGCATGAACCTGGGTCATGAAAAGTAATTGCACTATGAATGTGGCAACTTTTAAAAAAAAAATTATTTATTTACTGTTGGATAGAGACAGAGAGAAACTAAGAGGGGAGGCAGAGAGGGAGAGAGACACCTGCAACCCTGCTTCACCACTCATGAAGCTTTCTCCCTGCAGGTGAGGACCAGGGGCCTGAACCTGGGTCCTTGGACACTGTGATGGGTGCACTCAACCAGGTGTATCACCACCTGGCCCCATGTAGCAAATTTTTAAAGAGATGGGAGAAACTTCAATACAATTAGAAATATGAAGGAGGGGGAGTCAGGTAGTAGCACAGCGGGTTAAGTGTATGTGGTGCAAAGCGCAAGGACTGGCATAAGGATCCTGGTTCAAGTCCCCGGCTCCCCACCTTCAGGGGAGTCACTTCACAAGCGGTAAGGCAGGTCTTTCTCTCTCCCTCTGTCTTCCCCATATCCCTCCATTTCTCTCTGTCCTATCTAACATCGATGACATCAATAACAACAACAATAATAACTATAGCAATAAAACAAGGGCAACAAGAGGAAATAAATAAATTTTAAAAAGGAATAAAGAAATATGCAGGAGGGGTCCAGGTGGTGGCACACCTGGTTGAGAGCACATGTTGCAGTGCTCAAGGACCCGGATTTGAGTCCCCAGTCTCCACTTGTAGAGGAAAAGCTTTGCAAGTGGTGAAGCAGTGCTGTAGGTGTCTCTCTGTCTCTTTCCCTGTCTTCCCCTTCCTCTTTACTTCTGGCTATCTCTATCCAATAAATAAATTAAGAAAACAAAATAGAAAATGAAAAAAGAAATATGAAGGAGTAAGCATACAGAATTCAAGTTCTTGGATCTTCAGGCCTAAGAACAAGGAAAAATTGAGGAATCCAGGTACAAAGGACTGAGTTCAAAGATATCTGGGAGAGGAAAACTGTTGGGGCAAGATGGCTAGCTAGGTATTTGGTTGAGCGAAAAAGAAGAACTAGAATTTTGGCTCTGGTGACACAATGAATAGTGGTGTCACTCCCAAAATAGACAACATGGGCTAATTACATTTAGTAGAGTAAGTGAGTTAGAAACACTTGAGAGTCATCCAAATAGAGCTGTCCAGCAGGAAGCTGTGTATTTGGTTCTAGAGATCAAGAGAGATTTACGGCAGATTTGAGAGTCACTGGCACATATGTGTAACTGAAGCAATGGAGTGGGGAGAGGGCCATTAGGTTTATTCCTAGATATTTTATTGGTTTTGTAACTATAGTAAAAGGAATTGATTTCTGGATTTCATCTTCTAACTTAGTGTTTGCAGAGAGGAATGCCACTGACTTTTGAATGTTAATTTTTTAAAATTTACTATTATCTTTATTTATTGGATAGAGACAGACAGAAATTAAGAGTGAGGGGGTGATAGAGAGGGAGAGAGACAGAGAGACACCTGCAGCCCTGCTTTACCACTTGTAAAGCTTTCCCCCTGCAGGTGGGGGCCAGGGGCTTGAACCTGGGTCGTTGCAAATTGTAATACAAACGCTCAACCAGGTGTGCCACCACCCGGCCCCTTGAATGTTAATTTTGTAGCCTGACACCTTACTGTATTGCCTGATGATTTCCAAAAGCTTCTTGCTGGATTCCTTAGGTTTTTCTGTGTATACTATCATGTCATCTGCAAATAGGGAGAGTTTGACTTCTTCTCTTCCAATCTGTATCCCTTTAATTCCTTGCTCCTGCCTGTTTGCGATGGCAAGAACTTCCAACACTATGTTGAATAGTTCATGGTGATAGTGGGCAACCCTGTCTAGTACCTGATCTGTGGGGAAATGTTTCCAGTTTTTCACCACTGAGTATGATTTGGCTGTAGGTTCACTATATATAGACTCCACTATCTTCAGAAATTTTCCATCTATCTCCATTTTTTGTAGTGTTTTGATCATAAAGCGATATATTTTGTCAAAAGCTTTCTCTGCATCTATTGATATGACCATGTGGTTTTTGGTCTTGCTTTTGTTGATGTGATTGATTTATGTATATTAAACCAACCTTGCATGCATAGGATAAACCCCACTTGGTCATAATGAACAATCTTTTTACTAGACTGCTGTATTCAGTTGGCTAGAATTTTGTTCAATATTTTCGCATCTATGTTCATCAGAGATATTGGTCTGTAGTTTTCTTTTTTGGTTGTGTCCTTGTCTGCTTTTGGTATCAGAGTGATGCTGGCTTCATAGAAGCTGGCAGGGAGTATTCCAGTGTCTTCAATCTTCTGGAAGACTTTTAAAAGTAGAGGTATTAGTTCTTCTTTGAAGGTTTTGTAGTATTCATTTGTAAAACCATCTGGTCCACGACTTTTATTCATGGGGAGGTTTTTGATAACTATTTCAATTTCATTAGCTGTGATGGGCCTGTTCACATTATCTACTTCCTCTTTACTTAGTTTTGGAAGTTGGTAGGTATCTAGGAAATTGTCCTTTCTTCCAGGTTCTCTAGCTTGGTGGCATAGAAGTCTCGCATGATATGTTGAATTTCTGCAGTGTCTGTTGTTATATCTCCCCTTTCATTTATGATCCAATTTATTTGGGTCTGCTCCGTTTTCTGTTTTTTTGAGTCTGGCTAAAGGTTTGTCAATTATGTTCACTCTTTCGAAGAACCAACATTTACTTTCATTGATCTTTTGTATGGTTTTCTTATTTTCAATGTTACTGATGTCTGCCCTAACTTTAGTGATTTCTGTCCTTCTGGTTGCTTTAGGGTGCCATTGTTTTTCTTCTTCTAGGTCTTTAAGATGTGCAATCAGGTTGTTTATTTGTGCTTTTTCTTGTTTCCTAATGCTTGTATGACTATGAACTTCCCTCTCAGTACTGCCTTAGATGTGTCCCAAATATTCTGATAGCTTGTGTCTTCATTTTAATTGAACTCTCAAACCATTTTGATTTCTTCCTTAATTTCCTCTTTGACCCAGAGGTTGTTAAGGAGTGTACTGTTGAGCTTCCACATTTTGGGACTATTACTAATCTTTTGTTGATTGTTAAGTGTTAGTTTAATTCCACTGTGGTCTGAGAAGAAGCTTGGGATGATTTCAATGCTCTTGAATTGGCTGATGCTGTCTTTGTGGCCTAACATATGGTCTATCCTTGAGAATGACCCATGGGACTTGAGTAGAATGTATATTCCAGTTTCTTGGGGTGAATGACTATGAAAATGTCCAATAGTTGTAGTTTATCTATCTCCTCATTTAGCTCCCTCATGTCTTTATCGATTTTCTGCCTGGATGATCTGTCAAGTTGAGAGAGTGGGGTGTTGAAGTCCCCTACTATGACTGTGTTGTTGTTAATATATTGCTGTAGCTCTTTTCAGTAAATGTTTGATGTGGTTAGATGGCTTCTCATTGGGTGCAGAGATGTTAATAATTGTTCAGTCCTCCTGATTGACTGATCCTCTGAGCATTAAGTAGTGCCCATCCCTATCTTTTTTAATCTTATTTATTTTAAAGTCTATCGTGTCAGATATGAGAATAGCTGTTCCTGCCCTCTTTTGTGGGCCATTGGTTTGTATGATAGTTTTCCATCCTTTCACTTTAAGTCTGTGTTTGTCTTGTTGAGTTAGGTGGGTTTCCTGTAGACAGCATATTGTTGGGTTGTGTTTTTTGATCCATCTTCCTATTCTGTGCCTTTTAATATGAATTCAGGCCACTGACATTTATTGATATTAAAGATTGAAGATATTTAAACGCCATTCTTGTAGAGTTTTAGAGTGTTCTGATACCACATATTTATGGTGGTCTGATTGTTTATAGGAGAACTTTCGGAACTTCTTTTAGGGCAGGCTTGGTGATAGCTGATTCTTTCAACTGTTGCTTGTCTGAGAAGGTTTTTATGCCTCCATCTAGTCTGAATGACAGTCTAGCAGGATACAGTAGTCTTGGTTGAAAGCCTTTCTCATTGAGCACTGGATAGATATCTTGCCATTCTCTTCTGGCCTGTAGTGTTTGTGTGGAGAAATCTGCTGCTAATCTTATGGTTTTTCCTCTGTAGGTGACTCTTTGTTTTTCTCTTGCAGCCTTCAGGATCCTTTCTTTATCCTTATTCCTTTCCATTCTAAATATGATGTGTCTTGGTATCTTTAAGTCTGGGTCAATTCTTTTTGGGACCCTCTGGGCTTCTTGAATCTTTATGTCTTTGATGTTGTCTAGACTGGAGAAGTTGTCAGCTCTTATGTCCTGAAGAATGCTTTCTTCCCCTCCCTGTCTTTCTTCCTCTGGTAAGCCAATAATGCGTATATTGTTTCTTTTGAAGTCATCCCATAGGTTTCTGTTGTTGTTTTCAGCATCTCTTTATCTCTTTTTGAGATCTCTTACTTCTTTTTTAGTTGTCTCTAATTCGTCCTTGATCTTGCTAATTCTGTCTTTAGCCTCTTTGATTCTATTCTCTCTGCCCTCTACTGTTTTCTGGAGTTCATCTATTTTGTTACCCTGTTCTGATACTGTTTTAGCTTGTTCAGCTAGTTGTGTTCTTAGCTCAGCTATTTCAGCTTTCAGCTCTCTAATAACCTTGAGATAGTTAGTGTTTTCTTCCATAGTCTCATTTGTTGTTTCTGCATTTATGATGACAATTCTTTCAAACTCTTTACTCACTCCTGTGATTATTTCCTTAACTAGTGTTTGGATGTTGACCTCGTTATTCTGTGCTTCAACCTTTGGGGGGCTTTTAGCTGGACTTTTGTCCTATTTCATTTCTCCAATATTTCTTCTTGTTGGTTAACCATTTTTATAGTATTTTATGAGGTCCCTCTCTCAATACTTTTCAAATTACTGGTCACTGTTGCCTGGATTGATCTGTGTCTAAGTAAGGTAATTAAAGGGTTCACAATTGTGGAAATTGACAGTTATTTCAGTATTCTTTTAATCCCTGAGTTGGAGCTCAGTGGCTTAAAAGCCTCTTTTGTTCTTTTTCTTCTCTGTAGGCTATGGGAGCCTGAGGGTTTTTAAACTATAAGTAAGCTTCTTAGCTTAATCACTGACTTCTGACCAAGAGATAAAGCAGGGTGGGGCAGGGATAATCCAGTGGTTATGCAAAGAGACTTTCACAGCCCCACTGCTAGGCCTCCAATGTATAGATCTTCTCCTGAGTTTCCTGGTTATTTCTTTGTCCCCTGGTGTCAGCACAGGGCCTCCCGACCCTGCTACTCCAGCCTCTCAGGGCAGTAGCAATGCGTCTCGCAGTTGCATTTGGTGAGTCTTAGGGGAGTCCTCTCCTCCCTTCAGCCATCTTTTTGCTGGTGAAACAGACTGGAGGTGGTGTCTCAACTGGTAAACTGCAGGACTGTTACCACCCACTTGATCTCTCCCTAGGCTCCTCTCTGTCCATGAGCCACATATATTTGCACTCACCTGTGATTTGGTGGGTTTCTGAAGTCATTCTAGTCCTGTCTTATTGTGGTCCCAGGTGGTCTCCTTTGGTATTCCTAGCTAACCCATGAGAGGTAGCTCTGTAGCCCTGCCTCCGGAAGTTCCTCAGATTTACCAGTCTTTTGGGGTGATCTGGAAGTGATATGGTGGTCTAGGGGTAGGGTAGTAGGAGTGGGAGAGAAACTACAGAGATTAAGAATTAGAGGGACATGAGGTAGAAGCTGGAAAAATCAACTGTAAGGAATCTTATACACAGTCTTGGGGTTGGGGGAGGGGAGAGGCTCAACCTTCTTCTATTCTGGAAGGACAACGAGTCTGTGAAAGTGGATGATGTTCCATTCTCTACAGCTTATAGTATGGGATAAAATCTAGCAAAGTAGGCTCTCAATCTTACTACACACCCTGGTTTTATAGTGGTTTAAGTCCCAGGATACTTCTCTGGAAGGGCAGAAAGGGAGGGCCTTTGGAATGTAGGGATAACAGATATCCAGATACCCTGGCCATGAGCCCACTAGCTTCCAAACCCCTGAGGCAGTGCAATAGGCCTCCTGTACCTTCTCACGCAAGGGTCTCCAAACAGGCACTGGAATTTTGTCAATACTCCCTTTCTGCCTCAGAAAGCTCAGGAGAATTTCAAAGGCCAAGCTTGAATTCTGGAGAATTCAGATCTTTTGGACCATGGCAACAATTTCTTAGCTGTATGAAAATGAGACAGACACACAGTCATAGATATATGCCAGGCACCGAGGCTTTCCCAAAGTAAAGTGTGTCTGTCTTAAGAGAAGTGTGGTTTTACACTGTAGAGCTGGGTAACAGGGCAATTTCTAAGCCAGGACCTTATTAGCTCCATTAGGCATCTGGGAGAATGCTGTACTTTGGCCACAAGCCAGTCTGTCTGTGAAATAGAAGCTGGAGAGGAAGTGGGATGTGGTTGTGAAACATGTGGGCCCTGCAGTCAGAGTGTTTGGGTTCAAATCCCAGCTTCATCATCGCTGCCTAACTGTGACCTCAGGCAAAGTGGCTTGTCTGTTTAAAACTAGATCAGTAACAACACGTATATCATATGACTGCTGGGAGGATTAAAACAGAAAAAAAAAAAAGGAAAAGGAAAAGCAGAAGCTCTCATCCTTGCTACTACAACTCTGCAGCATGGCCTTGGCCTGGGCTTGAGCTCTGCCTTCTGCTGAAATTGTGTGCCACTTGCTTGCTGTGGATGCCACACTTGCTCCCAAGCTGAGTGGCTCTATGTTACCCACCTCCCCCAAAATAAAATATACACTTGCAACCAGGAAAATGGCTCAACTGGTAGAGTACTAAACTTGCCTGAGGTTTCTGGTTTGGTCCCAGCACCACATATACCAGTGGTCCTCTGACTTACCTCTCATATGAAATTCGTTCTCTCTCATATGTAATAATAATAATAGATATTATTATTGTTATTATTAATTTTTTACTGGCTTCTAGTGGTGCTGGGGATTGAATCTAGGACTTTGGTGCCTCAGGCATCAAAATCTATTTGCATAGCCACTCCCCCACTCATTTAATAATTAAATAAATCTAGTTTAAGTTTGTAAAAATAAAAAAAATAATGAGACACAATTATTTAACCTTTCACTAAAGCACAAAAGTCATTCAAACATATGCCAGGAAAAGTTGTGCCAGAAAAATGAGGTGTGTCAGTTAAGGTTTTACTAAGCTATATTTTTTTCTTGAAGCTCATATTTTAAATATTTATCATGATCTATTCTGAGATCTTTCTTCCTGAAAGACTTATCTGATTATAATGCAAGTCATTGAGAAAATAAAATTCATTTAGTGCACATCAATAATAAATTTTGTTGGAATGAGCTAATTCTTATAGCCCTAAGATACTCCATCTCATTGACTAATGAATTAAGTAATACTTGGACTTTTCTGGGATCACACAGACTCTTAAGTGAGAGAAGTGTGAACTTTTTCTAAAACTTATCTCTTGCCAATCTAACATGTTTGGGTAGATATCAAAATGGCTATTATCAGCAATTTGGACCATCTTGATTCTTGGTCTTCTAGAGACAAAAACTGGTCTCATTAGACAAATGTTAAGGCAGGGGTAGGTAGCATAATGGTTATGCAAAGAGACTTTCAAGCCCGAGGCTCCAAAGTCCCAAGTTCAATCCCCCATACAACCATAAACCAGAGCTGAGCAGTGCTCTGGAAAAAAAAAATGTTAAGAGTGCTTTGCCAAGTGTTTGACCCAGGTTTAAGCTGAGCCCTACCTCATTAAAGGAAGTTTTTATGCTGTGGTCTCGGTCAGTTTCCCTCTCTCTCTCTCTCTCTCTCTTTCTCTCTCCCTCTCTCCCTCCCTCCAGATTTACCTGCAAAAGCCTGAAATAGTAAAGTCCCAGAGATGACAAATTAAGTACTAAGTGCTAAAGACTGCTAAGTGCTGGCAGTCATAAACAAGACGATTTTTCTATGCCAGGATGCTCATAGCATACTATGAGAGAAGAAAGAGAAAGAAATGACAATAAGTATAATGAGAGAGCTAGGGGTGTGTGTGTGTGTGTGTGTGTGTGTGTGTGTGTGTGTGTGTGTGTGTTGATACAGGTTGATGGAAGAGTAAGTGTGCAGATGAAATCAGGAAAAAAACAACAACTTTCCATTCCATGTGCCCAACAGCTGAAAGGGTTTAAAGCAATTAGTTCCTTTGGACTTAATGCCACCTCCTCCTCATCTCTCACACTAGATAAGGCAGGCATGTCTCTAGAAAGGGAGCAGGGAGGATTTCCCAGCAGACAGCACAAAGGTATGGGAAAGAACAGGTTGGCATGCCATCATTCCTTTCATGACCATGTCTGCCCCCTCCTCCCAGTTTCTGTCCTGGGGTGGGAGTTGTGGTCTGGGTGAACAGGAGAGGAGTGAGGATTAGGAACAGAGTGAGACGTATGCTCCTTACAGTACTTTGATATACACAGTGGGATACTACTCTGCTATTAAAAAATGGTGAATTTAGCTTCACCTCATCTTGAATAGAGCTTAAAGGAATCATGTTAAATGAGATAAGCCAGAAAGAGAAGGATGTATATCAGAGGTCAGGCTCAGGAAAAAACTAGTATGTTATGGGCCCTTTGCAATATAATTAAAATAGGCCTACTAGCTATCTTCAAAACGGAGAGCCCAAATCTTTATCTGCAATATTCCAGCCTTTAGGTTCATGATCAGTCAACAATTTGTATGGCTTTATATGTTAACTCTTCTTTCAGCCACCAGTTTCCAGATGCTACCATGATGCCAACCAGACTTCCCTGAGCAGACGACCCCACCAATGTGTCCTGGGGCCCCACTTCCCTAGAGCTCTGCCCCACTAGGGAAAGAAAGAGACAGGCTGGGAGTATGGATCAACCTGTCAATGCCCATGTTCAGCAGGGAAGCAATTATAGAAGCCAGACCTTCCACCTTCTGTGTTGGGTAGTATGCCAGCTCCCCCTGGCTTCTGCTTAACCAAGCACTGGTATGCCTGTATAGGGATTGGTTTGATCCCATTCAAAGCGGTCTATTTACATGGTTTGATCACATTCAAAGCGGTCTATTTACATAAATCACTTTTACATTTACATAAAGCACCACACTCCCTCCAGGGCATTAGTGGTTCAGTGACAGAATTCTTGCCTGCTCTGCCCCCTCTCCTTGTCATACCCTGATTTTCACCAGTCACTTTTCTCTCCACCCTCTCTACATCACATCCTGTTTACACCCTACTTGGAAAGTATGTAAGGACAACATTGTTCATTTTAGTTAGTTGGTAGTTGTGTTAGTTTTAGCTTAGCTTGGTATAGATTGCACTGCATCCTGCATGAATAAAGAGATACTGCGTACAGCTCAACCATGAGTCCCTGGTCGTCTGTTACCCGCCCGTGAAGCCAGCCCGTCGAAAACAACACTTCTGCACCCCATAATGACCCTGGATCCATGCTCCCACGGGGTTAAAGAATAGGAAAGCTATAAGGGAGGGGATGAGATATGGAGTTCTGGTGGTGGGAATTGTGTGGAGTTGTACTCCTCTTATCCTATGGTTTTGTCAGTGTTTACTTTTTATAAATAAAAATTTAAAAAAAAAAGAGAAAAATGGATATGGGATGATCTTAGTCATGTACAGAAGTTGAGAAATAAGGACAGAAAGGGGACACACAAAGTAGAATTTGGACTATTATCACAAAACAGAACTTGGGTTTGCAACAAAGGACTCCGTGGAGGAATGGGAGAGAGGGGAGCGGTAGGCAGCTGGGTGGGGGTGGAGGTATTTTCAGGTCCTGGTGTATGATTGTGGAGAAGCACCTAGGCTGGGGTGAGTGACAGTGTTGCAAACCCCAATCATGATGAGATGAAAATTTTTATATTTTTTAGTAGATAGAGACAGAAATTGAGAGAGAAGGGAGAGATAGAGAGGGAGAGAGACAGAGAGACACCTGCAGCACTACTTCATTCCTGAAGCTTTTCCCTTGCAGCTGGGGACCAGGGGCTTGAACCTGGGTCTTTATGCACTGTATGTGAGTGCTTAACCAGGTGTGCCACCACCTAGCCCCAGTGAGATGAAAATTTTAACCATGTATCAATAACTGTACTGTAGATCACTAGCCCCCCAAGAGCGGGGGTCTGGGGAAGCCACAGATAGACTACCTTGTTTTCACTAGATTGTGTCAAAACTAACACATAAAAAGTGCTGCATCAAGAAATTTTATTTCATGGGCTGGGAGCTAGCTCACCCAGTGGAGTACATATTTTACCATGCATGAAGACCCAGGTTCAAGGTCCCACCTACCACATGCAAGTGCCATGAAAAGGGAAAGCTTCATGCATTCTTGGGCAGACAACATCACCAATGTGCTCTGGAATCCCACCTCATGAGGGAAAGGTAGAGACAGACTGGGGATATGGATCAACCTGTCAACGCCCAGGTCCAATGGAGAAGCAATTACAGAAGCTGGACCTCTGACCTTCTGTGCCTTATAAAGATCTTTGGTCCATATTCCCAGAGGGATAAAGAATAGGGAAGCTTCCAATGGAGGGGATGGGATATGGCACGCTGGCAGTGGGAATTGTATGAGTTGTACCCCTCTTATCCTACAATCTTGTCTATCATTATTAAATTACTACTACTAATAAGAAAAAATGAAAAATAATAAAATGCAAAGCAGAACTTGGACTGGGTTTGATGTATTGCACAAAAATAAAAGACTCTGGGTAGGGGTAGGGCTTCAGGTCCTGGAACATGATGGCAGAGGAAGACCTAGAAGGGGTTGAATTGTTATGTGGAAAACTGAGAAATGTTACACATGTACAAACTACTGTATTTCACTGTTGACTGTAAACCATCAATCCCCCCAGTAAAGAAAAAAAAGGGGAGGAAGCTTCATGTATGGTCGAGTGGTACTGTGATGTCTCTCCTCTTTCTGTCTCTCCATCTAGCTAAAAACAAACAAACAAACAAACAAACAAACAACACTTTTGTGCCAAAACTGATGCTGTAGGGTGATGGAGATAGCAAAATGATTATGAAAAAAAAAAAAAAAGATTTTCAAGCCTGAGATACCAAAGGTCTCAAGTTCAATCCTCTTCACCACCACAAGCCAAAACTGAGCAGTGTTCTGGTAAAAAACAAACAAACAAAAACCCTGCATGCACTACCATGCTCAAGGACTCATGTTTAAGCCTACAGTCCCCACTTGTAGGGGTAAAGCTTCACAATTAGTGAAGCAGTGCTGCAGGTCTCTCTTTTTCTCCCCTTACTTCTCAATTTTTCTCTGTCTTATCAAATAAAAAGTTAATTTAAAAATAAAAGGAAGGAAGAAATGGTTGCCAAAAGAACTGAATTCATTAGCAAGCACTGGGTCCCAGCAATAATCCCAGTGGCAAGAGAAAAGAGAAAGGAAGGAAGGAAGGAGGGAAGGAAGGAAGGAAGGGAGGAAGGAAGGAAGAAGAAAGAGAAACACTAACTACTCATAGAAAAAAGTTTAACTCATACCCCAACATAAAATATATATTTATTTGTTGTAAATTGCCACCAGGGTTATCCGTGCCTGTGTGATGAATCTACTGCTCCTGGCAGTCATTTTTTTCCCTACTTGATAGGACAGTGAGAAATGGGAGGGGGGGCCCGCTAGGAGAAGTAGAGAGGAAGAGAAAGACACCTGTAGCAGTGTTTCACTGCTCAAGAAGCTTCCCTTCTGAGGTTGGCACCAGGAGCCTGAACTCAGGTCCTTGCAAATAGTATAACATATGTATTCAACCAGGTGCACCAATGCCTAGCCCCTAAATAATACATTTATAAAAGAACTAGAGGGAAAAAATAGGGGTCAGGTAGTGAGTGGCACACCAGGCGAAGCACACATAGTATGAAGCACAAGGATCCCAATCTGAACCCCCGGCTCTCCACCTGCAGGGGGGGTTGCTTCATAAGTGGTGAAGCAGGTCTGCAGGTGTTTATCTTTCTCTCCCCCTATCTATCTTCCCAGCCCCACTCAATTTCTCTGTCCTAATGAGAGACATAAATAAAATGGGGAAAATGGTCACCAGGAGCAGTGGATTCATAGTGCTGGCATCAAGCCCCAGCAATGACCCTAGAGGCAAAACAAACAACCAACAAATAAAGGAAGGTACTTTCATAAAGTATTATGTGTGGATGTAAATTAAAAAAAAAAAACTGTATGAAGGGCAACTTGTCAGTAACACAAAATTACAAATGCCTGAAACTTCAGATCTGGAAATACCACTTTAATCTACTAAATGATCTCATATGTCTAAGAAATGATACACAAAAAAGGTTATTCACTGAAGTAATATTCGTAGCAATCAAGATCAGAAATTGTCTAAATATTCACCAATAGGAAAGTGATGAACTAAACTCTAATACACCTCTACAATGGGTTGTTAGATGGAAAGGAATAAAGACTTTCTGTTCCCAGTATTGATACAATAAACAGGAGGCAGGGATTTATCTCCCTGCTTTATTTGCTTATTTATTTGCATTTTATTTGTTGCCAGAGTTCTGCTCAGCTCTAATTTGTGGTGGTACAGTGGACTGAATCTGAGACTTTGGAGCCTCAGGTCTGAAAGTCTTTGTGCATAACCACGATGCTCTACTCACCACCCCCTACTTTAAACAATAAGAAAATAAATCAATGTAGAAAATAGGTCAAAATGAGGCTTTCAACAAAGCAGCATAGGAATGATCCTTAACAAAAGGAAAATAAGAGGCAAATCTTACAACTACCTAGCTTGTTGACAGTGGGCAAGCTGCAGTTCAGGGACAAGGACCCCAAATAGAGTCCAGTGGTCTCCCTGAGTTGAGAAAACAGCTAAAAGTTTAAGGAGGCAATGGAGGGTAGAATTTATAGAGGAGACTACTTTATTTGGAGGTGGTCAAACTACACAGGCAGCCCCAGAGATCTACAAAGTGGCCTCCTCAGAGTTGTGTGCAGACATAAGAGGAAACTCTGAGGTTGAGGAGAGACCACCAGAAAGCAGTACATCAAACTACTCCTGGTGTTTGTACAGGGCTTGGAACTGTTTGTATTCACACAAATCAAAGGAGAAATAAATCAGCTAGGGTAAAGCTACCTCAGAATGTACAAGTCCACAGAGCAGTAAGGCATTATTAGTAATGAGGGAAATTAATCCCGACAAAAAAGTGCTCAAAAATACAACAAAATCTGGTATAAAAAAGCGTGAAATTTGTGTTGTCTGGAATCTAATAAAAATGACTGGGTAGGCATTCAAGGAATAAGGAAAATAAAGGCCATAACCAGGAGAAAAATCAATCAGTAGAGCCCATTTCAGAAATGAGAGAGATGATGGAATTAGCAGACAAGAGTGTTAAAGCTGCTATTATAAATATGTTCCATATGTTCAAGAAGGCAAAGAACATATGAATATAATAAAGAATGAAATGAAAGACATAAACCTAGAAATAACTACAAAGATTAAAAATACTGTATCTAAAATGAAAATACTCTAGATCAGATTAGCAGCTAATTAGCTACTACAAAAGAAATATCAGTGGTTATAGTATATGTAAAGACACAGCAATATCAATTATTCAAAATGAAGCACAGAGAGAAATAAGATTAGAGAAAAACAAAAACCAGTATTTAATGGTATAACACATATCTAATTAGAATCCTTGGAAAAAGATGGGACAGGAAAAGAAGAAGGAGGAGGAGGAGAAGGAGAAAGAGAAGCAGAAGAAAGGGAAGGAAGGAAGGAAGGAGGGAAGGAAGGAAGGAAGGAAGGAAGGGAGGGAGGGAGGAAGAAAGAGACCAACTTTGAGTTCACAGATCTAAGGAGCTAAAGAAATGTAAAGAAAAAATTATAAGCACATCCTAATGGCTGAAAATCAGTGAGCAAGAGAAAAATATAAAAAAATGGGAACCACACACACACAAAAATATATATTATATAATAGGCAGGAGTGGCAGAAGATCAAACCGGTAGGGTTTACAGTTAACAATATTTACATACTTTCCTCATATTTGGGAGCTACTCTCTTCCCTGATCCAGCTTTCTAGTCCATTTTCCAACTCTGACACCATCTCCCCAGACAATACCTTTGGTCCACCTGCATGTTAGCTGTCAGACTCAGGCAAAAACTAGTAAAGTCATAGGCTCTCTGGAATATACCTAAAACAGACCTACTAGTTTTTTCCAAAACAGAGACCCTAATCTTCATCTGCAATATTCATGCCTTTAGGTTCATGATCAGTCAACAATTTGTTCTGCATTATATCATAATTCGTTTCAGCCTCCAGGTTCCAGATGATACCATGATGCTAACCCGACTTCCTTGGGCAGAGGATCCCACCATGTGTCTTGGAGCCCCACCTCCCCAGACCCCTGCCCCACTATGGAAAGAGATAGAGACAGTCTGGGAGTATGGACTGACCTGCCATTGCCTGTTTGGTGGGGAAGGAATTACAGAAGCCAGACCTTCCACCTTTCGTACCCTACAATGATCCTGGGTCCATACTCCCAGAGGGATAAAGAATATGGAAGTTATCAAGGGATGGGATGGGATATGGAGTTCCGGGGATGGGCAATGTGGGAAATGTATTCCTCCTAGCCTATGGTCTTGTCAATATTTCCATTTTATAAATTTAAAAAAAGAGAAGGGAGTTGGGTGGTAGCGCAGCGGCTTAAGTACACATGGTGCAAAGCGCAAGGATTGGTAATAGGATCCCAGTTCAAGCCCCCAGGTCCCCACCTTCAGGGTAGTCGCTTCACAGGCAGTGAATCAGATCTGCAGTTGTCTATATTTCTCTCCCCCTCTGTGTCTTCCCCATCTCCCTCAATTTCTCTTTGTCCTAACAATGACAACCTCAATAACAACAATAATAAATACAACAACAATAAAAAACAACAAGGGCAACAAAAGGGAAAATAAATAAATAAAATATAAAAAAATTTTTTTTTAATAAATTTTTTTTTGGTGTGTGTGTTTTGTTGCCACCAGAATTATTGCTGGGACTTGATGCCTATATGATGAATCTACTGCTCCTGGAGGTCATCCCCCAACCCTTTCTTGTATTTGCTAGGACAGACAATAATTGAGAGGGGAGGAGAGATTAATAGAGAAAAGAGAAAGAGAGACACCAGCATCACTGCTTCACAATGTGTGAAGCCCGCTTCTCCCCCTCCCCTTCCCTACCCTCCACCCCCGCAAGTGGAGACTAGGGATTTAAATCTGAGTACTTGTGCACGGTAATGTGTCTGCTCAACCAGGTGCACCACCACTGACCCCCAGAAATTAGATTTTTTTTTTTAACTTAGCTCTATTTCTGTGTGTTTGTGAAACTCTCAACCCAGAATCATATATACTAAACCTACTCTTTCACAACTGAAGTTAATATAAAGGCCTTTTTGAGGGACTGGTGTGTAGTGGTGCACCTGGTTGAGAGCACATGTTATAGTGTGCAAGGAGCCAGGTTCAGGCCCCTGCAGGGGGAAAACTTTGTAAGTGGTGAAGCAGTGCTGCAGGTGTCTCTCTGTCTCCCCCCTCTATCTCTCCTACGCTCTCTATTTTTGACTGTCTCTATCCAATAAATAAATAAAGATAATAAATTTTTTTTAAAAAAAAGAAATTCAGACCTACAGGGATGTAGAGGTTACATAGGTTCCTATGCTGAATATGGGCCCCAGAACAAATCGATGGGGGTTAGAGTCAACAATATTTATACACTTTTCCCATATTTGGGAGCTACTCTCTTCCCTGATCCAGCTTTCTAGCCCCTTTTCCAGCCATGACATCATCTCTCCAGACAATAACCTGGGTCCACCTGCATATCAGACGTTAGGCTCAGGGAAAAACTAATAAAGTCATAGGCCCTTTGGAAATAGACCTAACTATTTCCAAAATGGAGACTCCAAATCTTCATCTGCAATATTCCAGCCTTTAGGTTCATGATTAGCCAACAATTTGTATGACTTTATATGCTAAAAAATAGTAAAGGCTTTTTTTTTTTTTTGCCTCCAGGGTTATTGCTGGGGCTCAGTGCCTGCATGACAATCCACTGCTTCTGGAGGCCATTTTTCCCATTTTGTTGCCCTTGTTATTGTTGCCACTGTTGTTGATGTTATTGTTGCTATTGCTGTTGTTACTGTTGGATAGGACAGAGAGAAATCGAGAGAGGAGGGGAAAACAGAAGGGAGGAGAGAAAGATACTGCAGACCTGTTTCACCACTTGTGAGGCAACCTCCCTGCAGGTGGGGAGCCAGGGGCTTGAACCGGGATCTTTATGCTGGTCCTTGCACTTTCCACCATGTGTACGTTTTTTTTTTTCTTCCCCCCCTACACCATGTGTACTTAACTCGCTGCGCTACTGCCCGGCCCCCAGTAAAGGCCTTTTAGATGAACTAAAGTTCAAAAAGGGAATAAATAAATAAATAAATATTAAAAAAAAAAAAAAAGAATGGTAGAGCAGAGGGTAGTGCTTTAGTCTCTTTTTCTTACAACACACACACACACACACACACACACACACACGTTTAAAAGCAAAAGGAAAACAGGAACTCCAGAATGGAGACAAAATGGACAAAAGGGAAGGTATGAAAACCCAGCTAGTCTCTGAAACTTCTCTTTGCTCCCAAGCAATATTGGCTATGTCTCTCTGAAGCCAGTTAGTTAGTCCTGTCTTCCAAACAAACAAACAAACCAAAGGTTGGTCAGTGACACTATGACTAGAAGCTTCTGTGTTGAGTAGTCTTGTCCGGTCACCCCCTGCCACAGGGTAGCCACATAGGTTCTGGCTCTCCCTCCACACCAACAAACTATATTGGCAGGTTCAAGCTCCAGGAGGCAGGGCAGGCATAGGATGCAGCAGGACACAGAGTGGCACCAGAGTGGGAGTCAACTAAAGGCAACGTCTTTTCCAGGCACCCACAGACTCGAAGACATAGAGCGTAGTTACAACTAAAATGAATCCTTTTGGGAACACATCACTAGCCACCAGGAACAGGGTTTTTGAGTCATGGGCCATGAACCTGATTAGCTCAGCTGCAGGAAGGAACAGAACACTTACCGGGGGAAGATGGCCGTCATCAAGGCTGAAGCGTAGCCAGGCTTGCAAACACCTTCTGAGAAGTTTGCGTACTTGCTGGTTAACTCAGCAGGCCTATGGGAAGAGAAGGAAAGTCACAACTTGCCAGGTGCTGAACAGTCCATGGAGCATTAATTCATGAAGGGCTATTCAGTGTTTAAAGCTGGAATACAGCTTCATTCCCTATAATCAGTACTTCAACCTGTTTTCCATATCAAGGCTTCAAGGGGAACAAAAATAAAACAAACAAACAACCTCCCCCACCAAACAACAACAACAAAAAACAACTAAAGGAACATGTAGTTAAATAGTCAAGGCCTCTCATGGCATTTGGTAAAGGGAGCTCATTGGGTTCTGCATAGATTCTTCACAATAAGTCTGTAGCAAGGAAATTAGTAAGGGGAGGGAGAGAGCCTGGGCTAGGAGCCCAGTACTGAGGTGGTGGGTGTGGTGTGTAATTATACTCCTGCAGTCTTATGATCTTGTAAACCATTATTAAATTACTAATGAAAATAAATAAATATGTAAATAACTACATACATACAAACTAGGAACTGCATCTATATCCCCAGACTAGGGGAATAGAGCCTGGAGGCCTGAAGCACAGAGCTACTCTGGCTCTAATAAAGTCAGAGGTGGCTGCCCTTTCTTTTCCCCACGTGTTCCCACACCCCAGCCTGTCTGCCTCTAATCTCTCCATAGTATGACCCAACCAGTGGGAGCCATTCACAGGATCCTGGGTAGATGTCCAGCATGTGTTGTGACACTGTGTACACTACCTGCCAGCCACATTAAAAAATAAAATAAAATAAAATAGAAACACTGACAAAACCATAGGATAAGAGGGGTGCAATTCCACACAATTCCCACCACCAGAACTCTGTATCCCATCCCCCTCCCCTGACAGCTTTCCTATTCTCGAGCACTCTGGGGGTATAAGCCCATGGTCATTATAGGGTACAGAAGGTGAAAGGGCTGGCTTCTGTAATTGCTTTCCCATTGAACATGGGCATTGGCAGGAGGATCCATACTCCCAGCCTGTCTCTCTCTTTCCCTAGTGGGGCAGAACTCTGGGGAAGCGGGGCCCCAGGACATATTGGTGGGGTCGTCTGCCCAGGGAAGTCCAGTTGGCATCATGGTAGCATCTTGAACCTGGTGCCCAGCCACTTTTTTTTAATAGAATTTTTAAAATTATCTTCATTATTTATTGGAAGATAGAGCCAGAAATTGAGAGGGAAGGAGCAGACAGAGAGGGACAGAAAGAGAGAGAGACATCTGTAGTCCCTCTTCACTGCTTGTGAAACTTCCCCCCTGCAAGTGGCGGCTGAGGGCTTGAACACAGCTCCTTGCTCATGGTGTATGCTCAGTTAGATACACCACTGCCCTGCCCTACCTGATTTTCTGAAGGAACAAAATGATCCTGAAAGTCTCACTACACTTGGACTGGAGATAAGACAATCTTGGGGACCTATGGGTCACAGATGTGGAGTGAGAAGATGCGTACGTTCTAACCCTGTGTGACTTCAGTCAGGTCCCTTTACATCTTTGCGTTTCTATGTCCTTATGTCATCTTCCTGCCACCCCAAAATCTGCCAATGCAGTTCAGTGAAGTCCACAGAGGAAGAAGGGGAATGTGTCCTGTGAGGGCCAGAGCCCCCACATGCTGGAGCACCTGAGTCCCAATCACCCTAGCCTCTACCCTTAGGCCTGCTGCCAATGCTATGATGCCCAGCTGCTGTACTGAGCTGGGGCTATGGCAAATCTTCCCTCAGGGCTGCCTTCTGCAGGTTTTGGGTGGGGTGGGAAGGGGAGAAGGGGGTTGGTTCCTGGACTGGAAAGTCAGAAACAATGATGGCACTGTCTATCATGTGTCATCTGTGATTCATTCATGTGCCCCGATAGGCCTAGTCCAGGGGCCTCACTAATTCTAGACAAACTCATCTATGTCCATGTCCATAGACAACTGGCTTTATTTTAGCCTTTGTTCCCAATGAAATTTAAAGCCTGAAATGCAAATGCAAGTGTGGAGTGATAAGCCAGGGCTGGAAATTTATAACATCTCCTTATGTAAACAACTGCATTTTAGAAATGAAATATAAACCTCAGTGCAATTACCAAACTTACTGGAAGCTTTTGGACTAGATGCAGTTATTAAAACATTACAGATTTTTTTTTATGATTGCTATCAACAGGTCTGATAAGTAGGTGCTATTAGTTAATGATCTGCACACAGGATCCAGAAAGATGAAAATTTTCTCCAAGACCACACAGCTAAGGAAGTGGGGATACTAGATCTGAACTTGTATCTCTCTAACACCAGGGCATGAACTATTAATGGGACGGTATCACTGGTGTAAAGATGTATCAGGGATCACACAAAAGTAATCACACAGTTGGGGATGGCATAAAGAAGAGAGTAAGAAGATCTCAGCTAGCTTTTACTTTAAAAAAAATTTATTTAAGGGTGGGAGTAGATAGCATAATGATTATGCAAATAGACTCTCATACCTGAGGCTCCAAAGTCCCAGGTTCAATCCCCCAACCAACATAAGCCAGAGCTGAGCAGTGTGCTGGTAATATATATGAGGGAGAGAGAACCAGAGCATCACTCCAGTACATACAATGACAGGGTATCATCATATTTGGTGCCTCTTGCCTACAAGCCCAACACTTTATCATACAGCTTTTTGAGAGTATGTCCACAAGCAGTGAGGTCTGTTAAGGACCTCATATTCTTTTTCCCTGAACTTCCACCATAAGCTGGCCTGCCTTGCACTTGTGGATTCCTGTGGTCCTTATGAATTCAAGACAGTTTTACAAAGAAGATGAAAGGTGGGTGGCTGCTACCCTTTTAACGCAGCACAGCAGTAGCACACCAGACATATCTTTCATGCCCAAGAGGTCTCAGGTTCAATCCCTGGCACCACCATATGCCAGAGTTGAGCAGTGCTCTGGTCTCTTTCTGTTTCATTCTCTCTGTGTCTCTCTCATGAAAAAAACAAACAAAAACCAGTGCCTTGAAAAAATAGACACAACAACAGCATTGTTTGTTTGACCACATATTTCTCTCTAGTGGACACCACCAATTTTTGACTAGAATACTTCAAGAATAGGTGTGAGAGTCTGCAGAGATGGTTCAGCAGGTAGTGTGCATGCCTTCCTACGTGAGGTCTTGGGTTTGGCCTCCAGCACCACATGGGTGCACCAAGGACAGAGACAAAAAGTAACTCTATGGATGGTGGGGTAGGACTTTTTTTTTCTCTCTCTCATAAAAGTATAAAATAAAATATCAAGCTGGGGAGGTGGTGCAGTGTTACAGTGCATGTGAGAGGCCCTGGGTTCAATGTCTGGACTGAGCACAGTCCAGGGTCCCTGGGCTCAGGTGATTCATAAAGGAGAGAGAGTACTAGGGAGCCAGATCATAGGGCACCCAGAAGTCAGCAGGGAAGGCTTTTCCCAAAGTAGGGAGACATCAAGGATGAGCAGCTGGAAATCAACCCCCCTCCCATGCCTACCCCACTTAGAAAGTAACAGTCACTTCTACAACATACAGCCCAGAGTACAGTGGGCCAGTCAAGTCATTACCAAATTAAAATGCCTTAGAAACTGGCCTCCCAACTATCCCAGTGAAAGAAGAATAGGGAGAGTGTTGGAGACTCTGAGTCATTCGGCAAGCTGGGACCTCTGGGGCAGTTAGCGGTCAGAACCACCAAGATTAACAGTCGCCAAGTCCCTGGGGCCAGAATAGTTAGTTTCTCTAAGGCACTCACACTCCAAATGCCAGGAGGCCCCCACAGATGTCTGATCAAATCATTCAGCCCTTGTTCTTCTCCTACTCTGCAGCTGGCCTTTCATTTGGGGAAGATTTAGCATTTCAACCAGTAAGAGCACCCATTGTCCTGCTGACTACATGACCACCGAGCCCCTGGGTTAAAGCATTTAATAAACTACTGCACTCACAAGAAATCCAGATAGACAGACTGGAACCCTGAGGAGTCAGACATCCATGTCCTGCTTCTCTCAGAAGCACCAGTTCAAGTATCCAGGTCAAGCAATGGGTGGTGAATGGGAAGAGTGTAGGCTCTGGTCCACAGAGGATCCTGGCAAGCCATCTGCCCTGGGGCAAGGGATGGGAAATCTGAGTTTCAGTTTCCTCCTCAGCAAATGAGAACTGCTTGACTCCCAGGAACTTCAGCAGGATGTGGTGAGAGAGCACATTTGGGGAGTAGAGGGGCATGCTGCTCTTTAGAGAGAGATAGAAAGGCTACATGAAAGATGAGGTGGCAGAGGTAGGCAGCTAGACCCTGGAAGCTTTGCACGCTGGGTTCACGTTTGGATCCTACTTCAGGGAGAGTCACAGGAGTCTTTCCAGTGAAAAGAGCACCAGAATCAGTGTTATTGTAAAGACCAGCACTGGGGAGATGAAGAACAGCTTATGAGACAAAGAACTGTGTGATGTCTCAGTTGACAAGAGAAGGAAGCATCTCAAGAAGGATGCAGGAAGTGGCTACGTATGAAACACTGCAGCAACTTGAGAATGCTAGAGGATTCTCAGCTAGACTCAGAAGTGTGGGAGTTTCTCCTATCCTTCATAAAAGACATGCCACGGTGTGTGTAATGAAATGTTGCTTTCACTGGATTTAAGAGAAAACTGTAGAACTGCAGTCATGGTATATAGAAGTCTTGCTATGAGGGGAGACAGAGATGAGGTAGTGTTTTCTGAGGTTAGAAAATATCTAGGGGGCCAGGCAGCGCAGCGGGTTAAGCACATGTGGTGCAAAGCACAAGGACCAGCATAAGGACCCCGGTTCGAGCCCCCAGCTTCCTACCTGCAGGGGAGTCGCTTCACAGGAGGTGATGCAGGTCCCCAAGTGTCTGTCTTTCTCTCCCCCTCTCTGTCTTAACGTCCTCTCTCAGTTTTTCTCTGTCCTATCCAACAACGACAACAACGATAATATTAACAACAACAATAATAGACAACAAGGGCAACAAAAGGGAAAAGGTGGCCTCCCAGAGCAGTGGATTCGTGGTGCAGGGACGGAGCCCCAGCAATAACTCTGGAGACAAAAGAAAAGAAAATATCTAAACGTGTAACGTGTGTGTGTGTGTGTGTGTGTGTGAGAGAGAGAGAGAGAGAGAGAGAGAGACAGGGAGAGGGAGAGGAAGAGGGAGAGGGAGAGAGAGAGAGAGAGAGACTTGTTGAGTTTGAGGGGGAAATTCATGATGCAGTAGAGACACAGAAATGTCCTTGAGTAAGTGAAAGGGGATCAGGATCTAACACAAAAGTAGAAAAATTGGCCTTGGCTCTGCTTATCCAGCCCAGCATGCCCTGCCCATTTGCTAAACCTAGCTTGTTCATTCAGTTTCAGCACTAATTTCTGCCAATTTTCCTGTCCCAACTAGTCATCCTATCCTGTCTGTGGACCCCATTCTACTAAGAACAGACTTTCACTGTAGAATGCCTCACTTATTCCCACGCTGTCTTCTATATCCTTCCTTTTTTGTTCATTCATTCGTCACTCACTCACCAAATATTTGGAGGCAACAGACTCATTTTACTTGGATTTGTAAACTGCCTCTGTTACTAGTTCTGTGACTTTGGGCATAACATTTAATTACTCTGTACTTTAATTTCTACAGTTTTAAAAACTACGATTAGGGCTGGTGGACTAGCTCATTTGGATAATGTGCCATTTTGCCATGTGCATGATGCAGGTTCAAGTTCAGCCCCCACCACACTGAAGGAAGCTTTGGTGTTATGGTCTCTTTCACTCTCTCTACCTTCTCTGTCTTAATCAATCAATCAATCAATCAATATTAAATAAAACTAGGATTAAACTAGTACTTTTTTTTCATAAGATCACTGTGAGAATTACATAGAGAATAAAGTACTCATTACAATGCTTGGCCTACTATTATCTCTCAATACATGCTAATCTTGTTATACTCCAGACATTAGTCTGTGGTTAGGCTAAAATAATGACCAGGACACAGAGATGGCCTACCACTTGCTACAATGAAGATTAGTTATCCATTTAGCTGTCTTTCTCTCCTTGGTCATGACAACTGAGCACAGTATTGTGCATGGTGTATAGTATAATTTGGTGGGTTGAACTCAACTGGTTACTTTGACTTGGAAGGTTAATTGACAAAAGTGTGGGGGAGAGGTAGTGTGTGCTAGGGAAGATGGGGAAGGAACTCTGAAGGCTACTCAGAGTCCTCCAGAGATCACAAAATCAAGTGGCTTAGAATCAGTGGTTAAATTTCTGGAACCCCTTCAGAAGAGACTCCACTCATATCAGTCTCTGATACACCTACCTTCCTCCATATGCTAATTTCTTGATGTAGAGTTCAAAGTACTTGGGGAATGAAATAAGTGTATATATATATATATATATATATATATATATATATATATATATATATAAAACCTAGCACATCAACTAACAAATAGCACTTAATAAATATTATTTTCCCTTCAAGCTAGTTTAGTAACTTAATCAAAGCTAGTTGGCATTATTGTTCCAGGAGAAGTTCCATGAAGACACAGATGAGGACCTCCATCACAGAGATCACCTTACAATGTTTTTTCAGTTCTATCCTCTTTGCCTCTCTGATAAACATGCAACTCTTTAGTTACTAAAGAATTATTTCTTTTTTTAAATTTCTTTATTGGGGAATTAATGTTTTACGTTCAACAGTAAATACAACAGTTTGTATGTGCATAATATTTCCCATATAACAATACACCCACTAGGTCCTCTGTCATCTTTTTTTTTAAATTTTATTTATTTATTTATTTTCCCTTTTGTTGCCCTTGTTGTCTTTTTTTATTGTTGTTGTAGTTATTAAAGTTGTTGTTATTGATGTGGTTGTTATTGGATAGAACAGAGAGAAATGGAGAGAGGAGGGGAAGACAGGGGGGAGAGAAAGATAGACACCTGCAGACCTGCTTCACCGGCTGTGAAGCGACTCCCCTGCAGGTGGGGAGCTGGGGGCTGGAACCCGGATCCTTACGCCGGTCCTTGCGCTTTGCGCCACCTGCGCTTAACCCGCTGCGCTACCGCCCAACTCCCCTCTGTCATCTTTCCTGGATCTGTATTCTCCCCACCCACCCACCCCAGAGGCTTTTACTTTGGTGCAATACACCAAAGAATTATTTCTTGACTCAGGAAATAACAGAATCAGTTTAGGCTAGCTTTTGTAATGCTATTCTAAAATTAATCTTCTAAATTTCAGTTGTCTTCTGAAATAGTCTTTTTTGTTGTTGTTGTTGTTATGCAGCTCTGAAGAATGAACTGATAACCTCACACATGCAAGGTACCACTAAGCAGCCTCCCTGGCCTAATATTTATATTCTGTACACAGAGACAGAGGAGAAGAGACTCCAAAACTGCTCCACCACCCATGTAGCGCCATTTGTCACTGTCCATGGTGCTGGAGATTATATCCATGGCCTGGTATGTACTCTGCCTGCTGAGCTATTTCCTGGTCTCTGAAGTGTAAGAAAGGTAACTTAAGACTATCATAGAGCCCTTCAAGCTCCAAGATGAAACTTTTCTCTTTAAGGACAATTTTTTAATTAAACAAAATTTAATTGAGAGAACATTGGTTTATAAATTATGTTCTTCAGGGGTATAATTTCAGACCTCTTCCTGATGTATGTTACCACATCATACTCTTAAAAGACAATTTCTATCTATTCTGACCTTTAGCCTCTGGTCACATGAATTCAGTCTTCTGACTGCTCCTGTATTATCATTAGTCTCTTCACTCATCCACACTGCACTGCTGCAGATCCATTCTGCCTTAGGCATCACTTATCCTTTGCTCTTAGTGATCTCCAAAGTAGATGTAGGCTTCTATACAACATTTGCTCCACTTCAAGTAGCAAATGACAAACTTGGTAGTACTGACTAATGTCTTCTTCCATCGATTTGAGAGAAGAGGGGCTACAAGATCTGAGTCACACGGAATTTGTGGTCTCTATCTATGCCTGAGTTTCAAGCCTTGCTATTGGGCACTATGATACCTCTTTCACAAAAAAGGCATTCTGCCATTAGATCACTGATTCTGCAGCTGACATTACTGTGGTTTATCTTTGGCTCCAGGCCTTGATAGTTACTTCATCATGGCTTGGAGGATGCGCTCCAGTGAGCTTTTATAAACAATTGAGCCATAGCTACATAGGCAGTTCTCACAGAGACTCCCACCAGAGTGTTCTGATTCAATTTTGTTACTACATTTCATTTCTTAAAAAACAAAAACACATCCTCTTTCTGGGTGGTAGTGAAAACAAGGGAACCAACATTTACTGAAAACAAACTATGTGCCAGACTGCTGACCTAATTATCTACTTTAGCTTTATAATAGTCCTCTAAGGCAGAACTGATCTTCCATCAAGGCTTATTGGGCTGAAAGAGTCTAAGAGAAGACAAAGTTGAAAGATGTGTTGTTCACGGCTTGGGTAGTGACACAGTAGATAAGCATTGGACTTTCAAGCATGAGGTTCTGGGCTTTATCCCTGGCATTGTATGTGCCAGAGAGATACTCTGGCACTCTCTCTCTCTCTCTCTCTCTCTCTCTCGCCCCTTCTTTAACTAAATAGATATTTTTTTAAAAGAAAGATGTACTGTTCTACATTAATACTAAAACAATTCAAATGATAGATTTTGGTAGGAGCTGCATTAAACCTGTGGATTGCCTAGAGCACTGTGGATATTTTAATAAAATTAATTCTTCCAATTCATAAGCACTCATAAGCATATTTTCATTTCACTGTGTCTTCTCCAATTTCTTTCATGAATATCTTTTAATTTTCATTGGATAGGTCTTTCATCTACAAAATTTAATCTGGGCTAAATATATTCCTACATATTTTAGTCTTCAAAATGCAACTGTAAGTGGAATTGTTTTCTTAACTTCCCTTCCATTATTAACATATAAAGACAAAAAAGATTTTGTAACCAGTAACTTTATTTAATGTGTTTATTAGTTGAACAGCTCTGGGGAGGACTCTTTAGGGGCATCTATATAAAATATCATGTCATCTGTAAGTATTTTGCTACTCCTTTTCCAATTTAGATAGCACTGATTTCCTTTCTAAAAAAAAAAAAATTACGGGAGTCAGGTGGTAGCAGTGGGTTAAGAGCATGTGGCACGAAGCGCAAGGACCGGCATTAAGGATCCCGGTTCGAGCCCTGGCTCCCCACCTGCAGGGGAGTCGCTTCACAAGCGGTGAAGCAGGTCTGCAGGTGCCTATCTTTCTCTCCCCCTCTCTGTCTTCCCCTCCTCTCTTCATTTCTCTCTGTCCTATCCAACAACAACGACATCAATAAAAACTACAACAATAAAAAAAAACAAGGGCAACAAAAGGGAATAAATAAATAAATATTTTTTAAAAATTACTTATTTCGGCCGGGTGGTGGCGCACCTGGTTAAGCGCACGTGTTATAGTGAGCAAGGACCTGGGTTCAAGCCCCCGGTCCCCACCTGCAGGGGAGAAGCTTCAGGAGTGGTAAAGCAGTGTTGCAGGTGTCTCTCTATCTCTCTCCCTGTCTATCACCCCCTTCCCTCTCAATTTCTGGCTGTCTCTATCTAATACATAAATAAAAATAATAAAAAAAAATTACATATTTCATTGGGGTGTGACTGCTCCAGGCTGACTTTTTCAATTGAGGGAGGGGGGGCAAGAGACAAGAGCACCAAAACTTCTCCATAGTAACTGGGGATGCTAATCTGGGATGTATGTGTGGAAAATCAAGTGCCCTTCCAGGTATACCAGCTTGCTGGCACTGCTAATTTTTTCGCCCTCCAGGGTTACTGCTGGGGCTTGGTGCCTGCACTATGAATCTACTGTTCCCGGTGGCGATTTTTGCTATTTTTTTCCTTTTATATTTTGCTCAATAGGACAGAAAGAAGTTGAGTAGGGAGGGGGAAACAGGGAGAAAGAAAGACAGACACGTGCAGACCTGCTTCACTGCTTGTACTATGTGTGGTTAGCCGGGCACGCCACTGCCTGGCCCCACTGCGAATTATTTATTTTTCCTTCTCCCCAACCCCAATTGCTTTAGCTAGGACTTCCGATATTATGCAGAATAAAAGTGATGAGACTGGGCATTCTTGTCTTACTCCTCTTTTTCTTTGTTGCATGTGATGTTGACTATGGATCTGCCACGTATGGATTTTGTTATGTTGACATACACTTCCCCTATACCCACTGTATTGAAAGGTTTTTTTTATCAGTATGATGTTGAAGTTTTCCAAATACCTTTTCTGCATCTATTGAGATAGTTATATGACGTTTCGTTTGTTTTGTTAATTGATAGATCACACTGATTTTGTATATGTTGAACCAACCAACCCTGTATCCCTGGAATAAATCACGCCTGATCATGGTGGATGATCTTTCTAATACATTATTCAATTTGGCTGGTTAATAGTTGGCTATTTTTTTTTGCATTTGTGTTTAACAGAGATAACTGTCTGTGATTTTTTTTCTTGAAGCATCCTTTTAAATTTATTATTTATTTACTTACTTATTTTACCAGAGCACTGCTCAGCTCTGACTTATAGTCATGGGGGGACTGAAACTGGGACTTTAGAGCTTCAGGCATAAGAGACTCTTTGCCTGAGATAACCATTATGCTATTTCCCCCACCCTATTTATTAATAGTAATAATAATAATAATTTTATTTTTAAATTTTAAAAAAATATTTATTTATTTGATAGACACATCCAGAAACTGAGAGGGGATAGAGAGACACCTGCAGCACTGCTTCACCACTCATGAAGCTTCCCCCCCCACCCCCAGCAGATGGGGACCAGGGACTCGAACCTGGGTCCTTGCACACTGCAACATGTGTGCTTAACCAGGTGTGCCACCACCCAGCCAATAATTTTATTTTTTACCAGAGTATTGCTCAGCTCTGGTTTATGGTGGTGTGGGGGATTGAACCTGGGACCTTGGAGCCTCAAGCATGATAATCTCTTTGTATAACCGTTATGCTATCTACGCCCACTCTTGAAGTACCCTTATCAGATGTTGGTGTCAGGTTTAAAAGCTGGTCTCATAAAATGGATTAGGGAGTATTCCTCCTTTGCCACTTTTAAAATAAATCTGAGAAGGCTGGATATGAATTCTTCAAATGTTTGGTAAAATTCACTACTGAAGATATTGGGCCCTAGACTTTGGTTTACTGGGAGGTTTTTTGATTATTAATTCAATCTCTTTACTAATAATAAGTTTGTTCAAACTTCCTATTTCTTCATGATTCAACTTCGATAGGTTCAAATATTAAGTTTGACATGACCAGAAAACTAAATACAATTTAGTGTTTTGTTTTTTTTTTTAATTTTTTATTTAAGAAAGGATTAGTGAACAAAAGCATAAGGTAGGAGGGGTACAACTCCACACAATTCCCAACACCCAATCCCCATAACCCACCCCCTCCCCTGATAGCTTTCCCATTCTCTATCCCTCTGGGAGCATGGACTCAGGGTCGTTGAGGGATGCAGAAGGTAGAAGGTCTGGCTTCTGTAATTGCTTCCCCACAATTTAGTGTTTTAACGATGACCCTTTAGTCGGCTACCCCATCAGCTGGGGCCCTATTTGGGGAGTCCTGAGATTCCCAAACATACATGATAGGCCTAGACCTCAAATAAATCCCTCTCTCCATTGTTACTGGTCATCTCTATCAGGAACAACACAATAGACTCCTTTGAGGGCTCCCCATAGGACCTTGCCCTCAACTGTATCAACAACGGCAGAGAATGTTCCATCTTCCGAAGGGAGGATGGACAACATAAGCTATGCTACACCTGAGGAAGATGGGTCGATATTAGGGCAGCTTGGAATGTTCCTACTCATGACCACAGAATGTGAGCTCAGATTTACAAGGATGCAGAGGTCACATAGGCTCCTAAGCTGAATATGGGCCCCAGATCACATCAAATCAATGGGGTTTACAGTCAACAATATTTATACCCCTTTCCCATATTAGGGAGCTACTCTCTTCACTGATCCAGCTTTCTGGTCCTTTTTTCAGCCATGATATCATCTCCCCAGACAATAACTTGGATCCACCTGCATATCAGATTTCAGGCTCAGGGGAAAAAAAAAAAAAAAACTAGTATAGCCACAGGCCCTTTGGAATATAACTAAAATAAGCCTACTAGCTATCTACAAAATGGAGGTCCCCCCCCAACTCTTCATCTGCACTATTCCAGCCTTTAGGTTTATGAATGGTCAACAATTTGTTTGGCTTTGTATGTTAACTCTCTTGTCAGCCACCAGGTTCCAGTTGCTAGCATGATGCCAACCAGACTTTCCTAGACAGACAACCCCATCAATGTGTCCTGGAGCTCCGTTTCCCCAGAGCCCCACCCCACAAGGGAAAGAGAGAGGCAGGCTGGGAGTATGGATCAACCTGTCAACGCCCATGTTCAGTGGGGAAGCAATTACAGAAGCCAGACCTTCCACCTTCTGCATCCCACAATGATCTTGAGTCCATACTCCCAGAGGGATAAAGAATAGGAAAGCTATCAGGGGAGGGGATGGGATACAGAGTTCTGGTGGTGGGAATTGTGTGGAGTTGTACCCCTCTTATCCTATGGTTTTGTCAATATTTTCTTTTTATAAATAAATTAAATAAATAAATAAATAAATAAATAAAAGACTTGCACTTGTGGTCAGCATAAGAAGGCACTGCCACAGAAACTTGGAGAGTTACTGAAAGTCAGTACTCAGGGGTTGCAGAAAACAATGAAGAGACTGTGACCATGATGAAATTAATAGTTCTCAAGGTCTGAAGAGACAAGATCTATAATGTTCCTACAAAGCTGGTGAGCCACAGTCCCATGAGTTACCATTGTCCTGTGGTGGGAGATGTGAAATTCGTTAGGAAAGGTGAGTTTCACAATAAGATAAATAGATAAATAATTCTATAAAGGCTGTCACTGGGACAAAAACTGTCTTTTAGTTGATATATGTTTTTTGCCAGTATATCTCTTGGCCAACTGTATACAGTGTTTCTTCTAAAGATTATCCAGGGGAGACAGTAATGCTGATGCTGTCAGAAAAGATTAGAAGATATATCTTACCTACTTTCATGTAGTTAGCTCAGTAGATAGAATGATTGAAGGAAGTGAAGAGGGAGTAGGAGAGGAGGTGTGTACTAGGCTTAAGTAGTAAATATTTGATTAGAAAAATTAAGGTGCCTTCTTTGGGCCTTTCTACTAGATTACTGAGCTTATTAGGTCTAGAATCATCAAACAAGTAAATGCAGTAAAGCTGAAGGTTAACTTAGAAACCACAAAAATCCTAGGTGTATTTCCTCCCTAGCTTGAGGTCAGACCCCATAAAACTAATACCAGTTTGGATATAATAAATGACAACACTTTTAACAATTGTGAGAAAGTCTGAACTCGTCAAAGAAAATACTACAAAAGCTGAATAAGAATAAGGGAAAAGACTGGCTCACTTAGTGATGGTCTTTTTGTCAATACCAGGCCATCCCATCACCGTGAACCCTAGTCAAGAAATCCTTATATTCCCACATTGATACACTGGGCCTAAACCTCTAACAGATCCCTTTCTCCACAATCACTGCTCACTTCCATCAGGAATGCCACCGTAAGCTCTCTTGGGGGCCTCTCCAGGACCATACACTCATTATAAAGTAGCAATGGTAGAGACTACTTCACTCTCTGAAGGGAGGCTGCGTCATCCTACCCTGCCACTCAAGGAAGAATGGTCCTGAAATGAATGCAGCCTAGAATGTCCCCAGTAGTGACTATGGACTGTGAGCTCAGACTGACAGACACTTGGAGGTTTTACAGGCTCCAGTGCTCAATGTGAATACATATGAGTCCTGGGTCAGATCGATTGGGTAAACAGTTAATTGTATTTATTAACTTCCTTCAAGTTTGGGAGCTACTCTCTGCCCTAATCCAGCTTTCCAGCCCTATTCTCAACTCTTACACCATCTTCCCAGACATATTTTTAGTCCATTTCTCTGTTAGCTATAAAGCTCAAGCCAAAATCACTAAAGTCACGGGGCCCTAGGAACATACCTAAAAATAGATTTCCTAGCTTCTTTCCACCCTAAGATCCCTATTCTCATCTATTCCTATTTTTTGGTTCCTGTTTATTAAACATTTTGTCATATTCTATACCCTACCACTTTTCAGCTACCAAGTTGCAGATGCTACTATGATTTCATCCTGACATCCCTGGGCAGACAACCTCACCGATTTATCCTGGAACCTCACCTCTCCAGAGCTCTACCCCACTAGGAAAGACAGAAACAGGCTGGGGGTATGGATTGACCTGACAATGTCCATGTCGGAGAAGCAATTACAGAAGGCAGAACTCCCACCTTCTGCACCCCAAAAAGAATTTGGGTTCATAATCCCAGAGGGGGAGAAATAATAGGGGGAAGATAACCAAAGGGCTCTGAACTCCAACTCCATCAGGACCCGGAGAGAAAAGAGGTAAAAAGGAAGGACATCCGGAAGTAGTATTTTTATATTATTATATTTGTCTCAATTGTATTATATTTGTATTATATTTGTCTCAATTACAGAACCAATGCGATGCTAAAAGGTCAGAGTTTGCATTAAGGGCAACACTGTATTGTAAGGTTCTATAGACTGACATACGTTTAATATACCTATGGATCCCTTTTTTCTATCTCCACTCCCATAAGCAAATACTGATTTAATTTACAGTTTCCATAGTTTTCTTTTTTCCAGAATGTCAGTTAGTTGAAAGTACAGTATATGTAGCCTTTCTTTCCTGACTGGCTTCTTAAGTTTAACAATATTCATTTAAGGGTAGTGAAACAGCTCACCTAGCTAGTGCATTGCTTTGCCATATACAACCCAGGTTTGAGCCTGTCTACCACTTGTGTTGGAGGTAGCTTTGCTCTCTTTCACTCCCTCTGCTCCTCTCCTTCTCTGTCTGTATCTGAAAACAGATAAATTCTTTTTTTTTCATTTTTATTTATTTATTATTGGATAGAGACAGAAATTGAGAGAGGAGGGGGAGATAGAGACACCTGCAACTCTGCTTCATTGCTTGTGAAGTTCCCCCCTGCACGCGGGCAAACAGATAAATTCTTTTAAATTTCTCCATATCTTTTCATAGCTTGATAGCTCACTTCTTCTTAGTACTGAATAACCATCTAGATGTTCCACAGTTAACTAATCCATGGTGTATTCTAGACTGCCTGTGTTTATAGGCCTTTCAAAAATTGGTTTTCACAAGCCATGGTGGTTAAAAGTTGTTTGTTTTGGCTTTTGTATCTTTGTGTCTTCACATGCAACTCCTTATGAAACCAGACTGAACTTCCGAGTCCTTATGATCTACCCACAGGAGACCATACCATGCAGTGCTGTGGTAAGAGGCAAGAGCTGACCCAGACCACAGAGCACATACCCACACAGAGACACACTGCTGAAGCAGGGGAGACCACTAATTGATGAACCCAGTCCATGAAGGCTGATAGTGGCTCAGGAAACACACACCTGCACACCAGGCACTGGTTTCTTCAAAGATCCAAATGGCTCTTCTCTCTGCCAGACTAATGGGCACATTCCTGGATCATAGTGTCATGGTCCCCTCAACTGAGACAGAGATTTCCTTGGGGTTCTGTCAGGAAGTTAGGACTCCAGATACTGGCAGGGCTAACCCCATCTCTTCCTCTGAGTCTCAGCTCAAATGTCACCTTCTCATAGAGGCCTATCCTAAAAACCCATTTAAACATGTCTTTTTTCCAGCTTTCCCTTGTCCTGCCCTATTTTCTTCCATAGCATTTACCACCTTCCACAATACTAAAGACTTTACTTTTTTATTGTATCTTTTGTTGAGTGTTCATCTTGTTCATTGGTAATATTCTTAGTGCACAGTGTATTTCCTGACACACAACAGTTACTCAAGAAATTTGCTGAGGATATGGGAGGTGGCAAAGTGGGTAGTACGCAAGTCTTAAAATATGTGAGGTTCTGTGTTCAATCCCCAGCACCACTGGGGGCACCATAAACAGCACCAAAGGGAACTCCATAAGTGGTAGAGAAGTACATAAAAATTTTAAAGGTAAGGCTGCGTGATGGCACACCTATTTGAGTATACGTTACAATGCACAAAGACCAGGGTTTGAGCCCTCAGTCCCCACCTGCAGGGGGAAAGCTTTGCAAGTGGTGAAGCAGGGCTGCAGGTGTCTGTCTCTCTTCCTCTCTACCACCCCCTTCCCTCTTGATTTTTGGCTGTTTCTATCCAATAAAGAAATAAAGCTAATTAAAAAACAATCTTAGAGCAAAAAGAAAATTAAGAGCATTTGGCAAGTAAATGAAGTCTTCCCTCAGTGTTGGGGCAGTGGCCTTTAGCAGTGAGCCTTTCCACACGATGTTCAACTCTGAGCAGCATACTCCTTTCAGAGAACTGGGAGCCTCTTGGGGACAGACTTTGCCCCCTGGAGGGATCATTTGACCAGGATATACCTGAGTACATTAAACAGCCTGATTCTCTGCATCAATGGAACAAGATTAATCCTCAATCTTAGGACCAGCAAACCCTATCTCACCATCCTCACATCCGGGCTCTTCTGTTCATTCCCTCAACTAATAGTGATGTTATTATTGTTGTTGTTGTTGTTGCTGTTGCCATAGAGCACTGCTTAGTCCTGACTGATGGCAGTGATAGGAATTGACCTCTGGGACCTCTGGAGTCTCAAGCACAAAAATCTCCCCATCCCTATCCCCTTGTCCCAGCAGAGAAGCAATTATAGAAGCCAGACCTTCACCTTCTGCACCCCATAATGACCCTGGGTCCATGCTCCCAGAGGCATAAAGAATAGGAAAGCTTTCAAGGGAAGAGATGAGATATGGAGTTCTGATGGTGGGAATTGTGTGGAATTGTATCCCTCTTATCCTATGGTCTTGTTAATATTTTTTTATTTTATAAATAAATTAATAACAACAAAAATTATACAATGTCCATTTCTCATTCTCAAATCACTACTCTCTGCCTTTTATTTGTGACCAGTTTCCCCTTTCTGTCCAATCCCATCCTGCATCCAATCCAATGCGCTGCTTTCCAATACCCGAACTTTCCACTATGCTTTGGGAAGTCATGTTCCTTTACCTCATCAATTTCCTCAGAGAATGTTGTTTCTATGTTTTTATCAATATGCAAAAACCTAGGTCTCTCCTGAAAACATTTCCCCTATAGTCCTGTACAATGAAGGCTGTCCTCTCTTTTAACCCCAGATACACTGAAGGATCTTCCTATCCTCTTTGTATCCCACTCATGTTAACAAGACATCAGTATGTCATCCTTATCTTCCTTCCTTCCTTCTTCTTCTTTTATAGTTGCTGCTGGGGCCTCAGTTCTCGTTCTCTCGTTCCCTCTCCCCCCCACACACCAACAGGGTAATCCAAGATACTCCACACCTGCATGATTCCTCTACTCTTGACCAACTCTTCCCTCTTTGTTCTCTCTCTCTCTCTCTCCCCCTTCTCACTTCCCTCCCTCTTTTGTTCTTTCTTTCAGATAGAGGGTGGAAGACAGATATGAGAAGAGAAGAAGAGCTATTACAACACTGCTCCAGCACTGTGGAGCTTCCTCTGTGCAGTCACTTGAGTACCATGTAGAGGCCTGCAGTCCTACTACACAGCAACTTGTACACTTTACTGGGTGAGCCATATCCTGACCTCCATGGATGCATGACTTCTTTCAGATATATATATAGAGAGAAAGACATAAAAGCACTGGAGCTGCCCCTAGTACCATTATAGCACTCCCCATAAGGTATCAGAGCTTGAACCTAGGCCATGTACATGGTAAGGCAAGCACCATACCTGGTGAGCTATTTCTCTCATCAACTTGTTGTTAATGCTATTATTATTAATCTGGGGAGCACATCAAGCAAGGGCTTCATACCTGCATGATTTCACCACTCCTGGTGAATTCTTTTTCTCTTTCTTTCTTTCTTTCTTTTAAAGACAGAGACAGAAAAAGAGAAAGAGACAAAGAGGGATAGAGAAGAGGTAACCACAGTACCTGCAATGGTGCTCCCGTGTAGTGCCAGGGGTTTGGGTCACAGAGCATGGTAAGGTGGTAAAGTATGTGTTCTACCCCTACCTTATCCCCAAGCCTGTTCACTGCTCATGTTACCCAGAAATACTACATCTTCACCCAGGAAGTTAGTTCAGTGGTAGAACATAGGACTTGCATAAGTAAGGTCCTGAATTCAATACTCAACACACAGTGTGCTGGAGTAATGCCCTGGTTCTCTCCCCTTCTCCTATAGCTTGTTAAATATTAACTCTTAAAAAATAAAAGTAAAGGGAAAACACAAGGTGAAACTTGGACTGGGCGTGGTGTACTGCACAGGGCTGCAAAGGACTCTGACGAAAGAGGGGGAAGAGGGGTGATGAGGGCATTGGAGTCTTGGTGCATGATGGTAGAAAAAGATCTCATTGGAGTTGACAGTATTTCAAAGCTTGCTTGGTGTGGCCCCCAGGTTAATAATAATAGTATTAACAACAAGTTGGTGGGATAAATAGCTCACCAGGTATGCACATGACTCAGGTTCAATACTAATCATGAAAGATGAGAAATCATACTTATGCATCAACAATTATACTGTAAACAACTATCCCCCCAGTAAAATGGTTGGGGAGGACTAAGGTTTTTTAAAAAAGGAAAGACATCCCCATCCAATTTTTTTTTTTTTAAATAATGAGATGGCTCAGAAAAAAACACCTCATCTGGTAAGGTGCCTGCCTTGATCCATTTGTAGCCCAGATATGACCCCCGCACACCAAAGGAAGTGCCCTGGAGCCAGGGGAACTGATGTGGTGTCTCTCCCTCCCTCTAAATCCCAGATTCAGGCCAGAGTGGTGATAGTGAAAGTGTGTATGTGTGAGGTGCTGGCAAGGAAAAAAAAAAAGGGAGTGGGGAGATTAAAATAAAAAGAAGTCCTCCTCTCTCCCTTGCTGTTCTCATTTGCTCCCTCCTACTCACAATGACTTTAGCTCACAAGACATCTTTTCCAATGATGCTTATAAAGCTAATCATAAGGTTTAGAATTTCCACACTCTTACCCCTATTACAAAGCACATATTTGATGTTCAAGAAATATTTGCAAAAAAAAAAGGAAATAAATATTTGCTAAGTGAATAAAGAACTGAAATCTAGAGCATAAAACAGGAGGCAAATCTGAGTTTCACTGTGGGGCTTCCCTCAACCCAGCCAGCCAGTTTACCAGACACTGGGAAGGGTACAAGGTAAATCACCCTCATCTACAGGAGATTAAAATTATCCCCACTCATGAAACTGAACCACTATATTTCACCAAACACAAATATAAATTCCAAATGGATCAAGGGCTTGGACGTTAGATCAGAAACTATCAGATACTTAGAGGAAAATATTGGCAGAACTCTTTTCCATATAAATTTTAAAGGCATCTTCAACGATACTAACCCAATTACAAAGAAGACTAAAACAAAAATAAACCAATGGGACTACATCAAATTAAAAAGCTTCTGCACAGCAAAAGAAACCACTACCCAAACAAAGAGACCCCTCACAAAATGGGAGATCTTTACATGCCATACATCAGACAAGAGGCTAATAACCAAAGTATATAAAGAGCTCACCAAAATCAACAACAAGAAAACAAATGACCCCATCCAAAAATGAGGAGAGTATATGAACAAAATATACTCCACAGAAGAGACCCAAAAGGTCAACAAACATGAAAAAATGCTCCAACTCATTCATTGTCAGAGAAATGCAAATAAAGAAAGTGAGATACTATTTCACTCCTGTGAGAATGTCATACATCAGAAAGGGTAGCAGCAACAAATGCTAGAGAGATTGTAGGGACAAAGGAACCCTCCTGCACTGCTGGTGGGAATATCAGTTGGCCCAACAACTGTAGAGAGCAGTCTGTAGAACACAAAAGGCTAGAAGTGGACCTACCTTATGATCCTGCAATTTCTCTCCTGGGGATATATCCCTATGAACCAAACACAACCATCCAAAAAGATTTGTATATACCTATATCTATAGCAGCACAAATTTGTAATAGCTAAAACCTGCAAGCAACCCAGGCATCCAACAACAGATGAGTGGCTGAGCAAGTTGTGGGATATATACACAATGGAATACTACTCAGCTATTAAAAATGGTGAATTCATCTTCTTCACCTCATCACTAAACTGAATCATGTTAATTGAGATCAACCAGAAGGAGATGGAAGAATATGGGATGATCGCACTCATTAACAGAAGTTGAAAAATAAGAACATAAAGAAAAACACAAAGCAGAACCTGGACTGGAGTTGGTATATTGCACCAAAGTAAAAGACTCTGGGGTGGGGAGGAGGGTTCAGGTCCTGGAAGACAGAGGACCTACTAGGGTTTCAGTTGTTACATGGAAAACTGAGAAATGTTACACATGTACAAACTACTGGATTTTATTTTACTGTTGATTGGTTTACTATTAATTCCCTAATAAAGAAATTAAAAAATATATATCCCCACTCAACAGTAAGCTGAGTGGTTAAAGAACATAGAAGATTGTAGCAAGTAAAATGTGGAACCGAAACTTGAAAAAGTCAAGTCTTGCTCCACAAACCACATTTTTAACCTCTAAGAAGCACTTCCCTCCAGAACTAGAGCTTACCATTAGAAGACAAGGTTTCATAGCTCACTGCATCTAAGTATTTTGAATAATTTCTATAGCATTGATAAGTGATTTTATTATGTAAATACAAGCAGCATGGAATTCTCAAAGGAAGCAGCTATTTATTCTCTGAAAATATAATTAAGAGGGGCCGAGTGGGTACACCCAGTAAAGTGTACATTACAATACTCAAGAACCCAGGTTCAAGCCACCAGTTTCCATATACGGGAGGAAGCTTCACAAGAGGTATCTCTCTTTCCTCTCTATCTCCTCCTTCCCTTTCAATTTCTCCCATTTGTATCCAAAAATATATAAATAATATTTTTAAAAGATATAATTAAAAGAATATAATAAAAAAAAAAAAGAAAAAAATCCTGTGGCCCAGGAGACAGAGTTGTAGGTGAAGTGTTGGACTTTCAGATATACAGGTTCTGTGTTTGCTCCTTACTATCTACATGTGCCAGAGGAATACTGATTCTCTCTCTCTCTCGCTCTCCTCTCCCAGGTCAATTAGGAATACCAAAGGAGACCACCTGGGGCTGCAACAAAGCAGGACTAGAACAACTTCAGGAACCCACCAAACCACCAGTGAGTGCAAACATGTGTAGCTCGTGGACAGGGAGGAGCCTAAGGGGAGATTGAGCGGCTGGTAACAGTCCGGCAGTTTACCAGTTAAGGCAACACCTCCAGCCTGTTTCACCAACAAAAAGACTGTTGAAGGGAGGAGAGGACTCCCCTAAGACTCAACAAATGCAACTATGAGTCTCCATTGCTACTGCCCTCAGAGGCTGGAGCAGCAAGGGGAGGCCCTGTACTGACATCTTGGAACAGAGAACTGACCAAGAAACTCAGGAGCAAAGCCATACCTTGGTGGCCTAGCCATAGGGTTGTATGGTGGGAACCTTTTCACATTGTTCTCCTGATGAGAACACAGTGAATAATTGCCTCAGAACCTACAGACTCTAGACGGGACTTGTTTAGAAACTCACAGGGCCCATTGATGTTGCCTGGCTTGGTGGAGAAGCTGGGTTGAGCCCAGAGCTTTGGATGTAAGAGTGATGTGAGATATGAGAGCTTGGGGTGTGAGAGTCTCTTTGCATAACCACTGTGCTATCTCTCCCCACCCTGCTTTATCTCTTGGTCAGGAGTGAGGGATTAAGCTAAGAAGTCTACTTATATTTAAAAGCCCTGAGGTTCCCATAGCTTACAGGCAAGAAAAAGAACAAAAGTAGCTTTTAACAGCCTCTGTGCTCCAATTCAGGGATTGAAATAATATTGAAACAATCATTAATTTCCACAACTGTTAACTCTTTAAGTACCTTACTTAGACACAGATCAATCCAGGCAACAGTGATCAGTAATTTGAAAAGTACTGAGAGAGAGACCTCATAACATATATATAGCATGGTTAAACCAACAAGAAGAAATATTGGAGAAATGAACCAGGATAAAACTCCAGCTAAAAGCTCCCCAAAGGTTGAAGCACAGAATGAGGTCAATATCCAAACACTAGTTAAGGAAATAATCACAGGAGTGAGTAAAGAGTTTGAAAGAATTGTCATCATAAATGCAGAAACAACAAATGAGACTATGGAAGAAAACACTAACTATCTCAAGGTTATTAGAGAGCTGAAAGCTGAAATAGCTGAGCTAAGAACACAACTAGCTGAACAAGCTAAAACAGTATCAGAACAGGGTAACAAAATAGATGAACTCCAGAAAACAGTAGAGGGCAGAGAGAATAGAATCAAAGAGGCTGAAGACAGAATTAGCAAGATCGAGGACAAATTAGAGACAACTAAAAAAGAAGTCAGAGATCTCAAAAAGAGATTAAGAGATGCTGAAAACAACAACAGAAACCTATGGGATGACTTCAAAAGAAACAATATACGCATTATTGGCTTACCAGAGGAAGAAAGACAGGGAGGGGAAGAAAGCATTCTTCAGGACATAAGAGCTGACAACTTCTCTAGTCTAGACAACATCAAAGACATAAAGATTCAAGAAGCCCAGAGGGTCCCAAAAAGAATTGACCCAGACTTAAAGATACCAAGACACATCATATTTAGAATGGAAAGGAATAAGGATAAAGAAAGGATCCTGAAGGCTGCAAGAGAAAAACAAAGAGTCACCTACAGAGGAAAAACCATAAGATTAGCAGCAGATTTCTCCACACAAACACTACAGGCCAGAAGAGAATGGCAAGATATCTATCCAGTGCTCAATGAGAAAGGCTTTCAACCAAGACTACTGTATCCTGCTAGACTGTCATTCAGACTAGATGGAGGCATAAAAACCTTCTCAGACAAGCAACAGTTGAAAGAATCAGCTATCACCAAGCCTGCCCTAAAAGAAGTTCCGAAAGTTCTCCTATAAACAATCAGACCACCATAAATATGCCATATATCAGAACACTCTAAAAATCTACAATAATGGTGCTAAAATATCTTCAATCTATGATGTCAATAAGTGATTCTCTCTCTCCCCATACCCATAAATAAATAAATTTCTAAAAACAAACAAACAAACAGAACAGGCAGCAAGATAGCTCCCGTGAGAGGGTACCTGCTTTGGTATGCATAAGACCCAGGTCTCAGCCCTGCCTCCAACACACCTGGGGAAACTTCCAGGCTGCAGAGTTTCACTCATTCTCTGTCTCTGTGAGCCCACACTGGTAAAGCCCTGGCAACAAACCAAACAAAAATCAAGAACACCTATACATCAATTTCCAGATTTTGAGAGTATCAGTGAATATAGATATCTCATTTCCTCCCTCCATCCCGCCTTTCTTTCCTTCTCTCTCCCTTTCTCTCCCTCTCCCCTCTGTCTCTCTTTTGATAGTGACAGAGAGAAAGCGAAAGAGATCATAGCACCAAACTTTCCTTCAATGCAATGAGGGTCAGGCTCAGACCTGGGCCATATACTTGACAAAGCAGCACACTGTTCAAGTGAGCTATTTCATTACCTGCCTATCCCCTCTTGTCTTTCTATAGAGTTGGGGTCTCAGACATGCAAGATTCACCACTCCTGAGTTATTTTTTCATTCAGATGGGGGGGGGGGAGATGTCACAGTACCAGAGCTTCCCCCAGGGCTGTGGCATTCACATCTGGTACCAGAGTTTGAACCTGGGCCACATGTCTGGCAAGGCATAGGCTCTATCTGGTGAGCTATCTCTCCAAGCCCTAAATATAGAGATATTTTGAAAATTTCCAAATAATAGGCTTTCAAGACAAGGAAGTACCTGGGGCTGGTACAATCCTCATGCAGCTGCATCTGTGCTGCATTCTCATTTAAGGGTCAATCAATTCTGATTTCATTTTCACTTCCTCTCTGTCTTTCCTTCTTCTTCTTCTTCTTCTTCTTCTTCTTCTTCTTCTTCTTCTTCTTCTTCTCCTTCTCCTTCTCCTTCTCCTTCTCCTTCTCCTTCTCCTTCTCCTTCTCCTCCTCCTTCCCCTTCTCCTTCTTCTTCTTTTGGTGGTACCTATATTCAGTATATCTTCTACATTTTTGATGATGGGGGAAATTCAGAAGAATGTTTCACGACATTAATATTATACAAAATGAAAATTCCAGTGCCACAAGTAAGGTTTTTGCTGGAATACAGCCTATTCATTCATCAATGGTTGCTTTCATGTCACTACAGCAGAAATGAGTAGTTGTGACAGAGACATTAAAACTCTAAATGTTCTATGATGTTGTGTTTTATGTCTGACTGTTCAATGAAAAAGTTTGCCAACCTCTGCTAGAGGTCATTCTTCTGACTTATCTTTCAGTCTATAAACTCTGCCTTCTGTTGTATCTAATCTGTTGCCAAACTGTTCAGTATTTTTAAATCCTAGAAGTTTTTATTTTTAGTGTTGTTTGTTTTATCCAACCTTTCACTTATGATAGCTCCCTCTTCCACATATATATATATATATATATATATATATATATATTATATATATGGCTTAATTTTGTCTTTTTTTTCTCTTTGTCATAGCCAGAACTTCACCACTTCAACTTTTTTTTTTTTTCAGATAGAGACAAAGACAGAGCAAAAATAGAAAAATGTAACCAAAGCTTCCTCCAGCATGATGAGGGCCAGGCTGGAGTTGGGGTTGTGTATATGACACAGTCACACACTGTCCAGATAAACTATTTTTCCAGCCCCACTCATGTCTTTTATTTCTTTAACTATAACGTGTAGTTTTTTTTTGGTTTTGCCTCCAGGGTTATTGCTGGGGCTCAGTGCCTCACTACGAATCCACTGATTCTGGCAGCCATTTTTCCATTGTTGTTGTTTCTATTGCTGTTGTTGGATATGGCAGAGAGAAATCAAGAGAGGAGAGGAAGACAGAGGGGGAGAGAAAGATAGATAACTGCAGACCTGCTTTACCGATTGCAAAGCAATCCTCCTGCAGGTGGGGAGCCAGGAGCTGGAACTGGGATCCTTGCGCGGGGTCCTTGCAGTTTGTACTATGTGCGCTTAACCCGGTGCACTATCGCCTGGCCCCCATGTAATTGTTTTATATGATTTCTGAGTGGCACACCTACCAAGGACAATGACCTAGGTTAAATTCCCCACTCCCTCCCTGCAGGTATCCTTCCTCCCCTCTCCTCTCAATTTCTCTCTGTACTATCAAATAAAGAGGGGGAAAAAATGTCCACCAGGAGCAGCAAACTCATTGTGCAGGCACTGAGCCCCAGGGATAACCTTGGTGGCAAAAAAAAAAAAAAAAAAAAAAAAAGGAGGGAGGAAAGAAGGAAGGAAAGAAAGGAAA